>NW_028258368.1:8136343-8440865 GCF_053883595.1 Heterocephalus glaber
ATGCTTATCCTTTGGTACCAAATTATCCCCTACTAGATGTTTACCAAAATAAGCAGAAATTTCAGAAAAAAAGGTTTTTGAGAAAATTTGCTTCTCCCCTTCATAAGTATAATTGTGAAATCAGGTACAGAAACTAGAAACTGGGACTGTGCCACAGATTAAATCCATTGCTTGTGAGTTAGAAAAAGACCAGCGGTCTACCGCAGCTCTAGAATGATACTCCAGAGGATAGAATCTGAGAGCCACAGAGGTTCCCACAGAGGTTCCCTCCACTTCTTAGACACAGCTGCAAGGTCACAAAACTTCCAGAGCCCTGGGCCCAATCAGTCTACCACATTCACCTCACACGATATGAATTTTACAAGCAAAATTTATTCAGACTCTGACAGTAACACCATTAGTGAGCAGCTTTGTATGTAAAGAAGTCCTTCCTTTGGGCTTCAATTCACCTCCCTAAAGTTCCAAGGAAAGTTGGTTCTCTCATTATAACTGTCCAGGATTAAACAAGCAAACCAGTTAATCATATACATGTTCATCATGGGTTTTAGACTTTGACCATAGCTCCCTCAAACTTCACACAGAAGGATGCAAACCTAATATGTAGTTTAACCTGTCCTCCTCAACATGTCTGAATGAGCCCTACTCCCAGCCGAATACTGTTAGGGACTCTTTCTTTCTCAGCTTCCCTGGGCTTTACAGGCTTCATTTTCCAATGACTTTAAGGTTCTATGGTCAAAAGTCCACAAAATCTTCTTGGTGTGGCCACACCCTGCTGTTTCAGAAGGGCAAGTCCATGGTTCATTTTGGATTCTCAGCCTTCCTGATGATTGAAAGCATTTCTCTGGCATTTTAGGAAAAGAGCCTGCACAGTCTATTTCCAGCACTGATGAAATTTATTTCAATTCAACTCAAGAAATATTGATTGAACAATGACTCTCATAACTACATTTTCTCTCATAACTATATTTACACAATGGTTAAGAACCCATTATTTTATAAACTTATGAATAAAGATTGAAGTATAGACTGTAACTTTAGTGAGTAGGATTTAGGAGATGAACATTTCCAACACTTTCAAAACTTTCTATAATCCAAGAAGTATTTTCATCTGATGAAGCTTATTAGAGTGCTTGGCAAATAAATGTTAAGACAAAAATTTTCCTGTGTGCCTTCTCTACTGAATTTACACACATAGTCACACAATTCAGTTACTAAGCTCACACAGGCCCATTGTGTAATGTACAGGAAGACAACTTCGGAGACAAGTGCATGGTTATAGGTGAGTGGAAAGACCAAAACTGTCTCACTCCTGGTCCCATACACATTCCACTACCTTCCTTATACTTTTCTCTTGTTGAGACTCACCAACAATTGCTGCCCTTTCCTTTTAGTGACATTATTCTAGATTGACTTGCTGTATTTATGTATGTATGTATGTATTTATTTTTATTTTTAATTTTTTGGTATTGGGGATTGAACTCAGGACCTTGCACTTGTGAGGCAGGTGGCGGCACCACTGAGCTAAATCACTGGCCCACTTGCTGAATTTATAATTTCACAAGTCTGTATTTGTCCTTCTTTCCTTCTCTCCTTTCAGCCTTTCCTCCTTTTTTCCTTCCTTCCTTCTTTCCTTCTTTCCTTCCTTCCTTCCTTCTTCCTTCCTTCCTTCTTTCCTCCCTCCCTCCCTCCTTTCTCCCCTCCCTCTCCACCTTCTTTGTGAAGGGCTTCCACACAACTTTACATTTGTTTAACCTTCCAAACCCTTAAGTTGGCAGAAGCCTTAGCTCAAGCTTCTATGTTTCCAGTCAGACAAATCAATCTCTATTTGCACTCTGAGTTAATTTGTCATAAATGGATTCTGAATGCATTTACTTATTTTAATTCCTTTAACCCACCTGATTTTCCTACATTCCTTTCCCTGATCACGGAAGATGATCTGATTAGGGTTTCTCCTGAAAGCAGTCTTGTATTGCTGTCTCTGAAAGTCCCTTTGATATTCTTGTGGGCAGAGGATGATTGGCATTAATAACAGCCTCCATTCAGTCTCCACAGATTGTGAGCAGCCACTGTGGCTGCTGAAAACTCTGCTGCTTCATGTATTGAGCCCTGCCAAGCAGCAGCAACATGCCAGCATGCTAAGCGGGGCCCTGATGGATGAGAATGCAAATAACAGCAGAGAGAACCATAATAACAAACAATGATGAACCTGCATTAGCTGTCACAGGGGAACAGCCCACTCTTTGCATGGCCTTGGTTATATATGTTACATGACACAAGTGAATGATGATCAAAGAGAGAACTTGGGTCACTTTAATTTAAGAATTGTCAACTTTTTTACACTGAAAGTTAATTTAAGAGATATCAAGTGTAGATAGTGAATCAAAAATATAAAAAAACTAATTCACACCCCATCTTCATGATACCTTGTTATGGAAGCCCATGACCTCCTTTACAGTAAAGTATATGTGAGGAAGTTAAAGAACCATTAGTAGAATATTCTGTAGCATTAGAGACCCCCAAGATTGATGCTGCCCTTTGAAAAGACAGCCTGCTGGGCTGGGCCAGGCATTACTTATACATCTCTTCCTCACAGTTTTGCTTTATCACAAATAACCACCCTGGTAACACTGACTGTTGATGATTTCTTCACCACACTCTAGGAAGTGGGTCAAATGAGGAGAGGGTGGAATGAGGGGAAAGAGACTAAAAATTGCTCTTATTTCCTATCCCAATGCATTATGACAAGTAAACTCGAAAGAGACCTATTCACTGCAAAAAGAATGACACTGCTGCCCACCATGGGACCACCACTGTATTTCTAATAAGCACATTATCGTAATATCACAACTATCAATGCACATATTTAAAAGAGACTCCTGGCATATTCTGTTCAAGTTCTATGGTCCCTGAACAAAAATGTTGCCATGGAAACCTCTACCATAAGGCAGGTGTAGTTTTGCAAAGGACTATGGGCCACGAAATCAGGTTCCCATGGCAACATTTTTGTTCAAAGCCTGGAGAATCTTAAATACATGTGCCAATACATATTATTACCCAACAGGATACACAGGTGGTATTAATAAAGTTCAATATTTGCTCAACTAAAAGTTGTAATCATGGTAAAAATAAATGAACTAAAACCACTTCCTATGGATAGCTTATATAAACAGAATTTGGAGTTGTAACACTTCTCCACATGAATAAGCAAATATATGTAAAGTATTACTTGAGTACTTTCTTTCATGAAATTTATAAGGTAGAGAAATCTTCGTGGAAACTATGAGATGATTTTTAAACTTTGAGATATATTTTTAGCTCATAATTCATTGGTGAGATTAAATCACTCAGATTTACCAAAGGAAATTAAGTGCAGACTACTCACCTGTAATAGAACCAATTATTATGGTGACCAAACAGCTAAAGGAAAACATGTCATGTTGATTCATCTACATTATTTGAGCTCATGCTAATAAAATGTGCCAGTTGGGATATTTATGATAATTGCCATTTCTACAGCCTCAAAACATCCATATAAATATGCCAAGAACCAAATTAAGAAAAGCTTTTCTCTTTATCTTTTACAAATAATCCAGAAGAAAATAATCATTCATTACAATGATATATTTCAGGAAGTGTATAAGAAGATATACTACACAAGGCAAAGATGCTACCACATGGAGGAGCTTCAGTAAGTTTTTTAAAAGAAGCACTTCTTTATACATTACCATTTCACATTTTTAATTCACAAAGCTTCAAAATAAAATTAATAAACACAGATTGCATGCTCTATGAGGTCAGGAACTGTCTGGTTTGTAGTGTCCGGAATACACTGGACATTCAATGAATATGCATTGGATGAGTGAGTGAATGAATGAATGAATGAAACACATTAGCAATTTGAGTAACAACAGCTTTTAGGTTGTCAATAGTGTCATTAACAAAATTATATAAATAAAAGTAGAGTGATCCAAAAGAATAATTCCCCATTGTGTTTTAAATTCAGATATGCATATCATCCTTTTGATTTTTTTGTAAATAGCATTGATTCCCAAACCTTAGTGATTTTTCCTCTTTTTGTCACTAGCCATTTAATCAAGTGGTTAATGATCTATGATCCAGCATTAAATGTACCCGGAGAGCTGAGCACATAAAGGAACTCTGGGGATCTAATTTTATAAATAATCCATTTTTAAAAACTGCAATTAGCCAATTCCTGATACACCTTTTATTGTGAAATATTTTTCCTGTTAGTATTTTTTTTTAGTTTTATACCCATAAACCTTTGCATATTTAACTCTGATCTTACCCTTGAAAAATTTTTATGCCAAATTTCATAGACTTTCTCATCCTTCCCCAAAGATGATAAAAATTTAAAGTTGTAGAATATGACCACAGTTACCAACTCATTTCCAAAATTCCGTGCATTAAAATTAGTTTCTTAAGAGATATTAGTTTGTCACAACTTTCCAAAGCAACATGTGAGCTGCAGCTTGAAAACACAGAATTTAAAAACTGGAAGACAACTTGAAGTGACTGGGACTTGGAGGTACCTATTTGTTGAAAATGGCCAACCTCTGTCTGAGCACTGAGGAAGCTATCCGGTTTTGAGAACTGGCTGAATCTTTGACCAAGTAACCCTGCTCTGCTGAAATGTCTGGGCCAACACAGTCCTCCCTTGGCCTAAACTCTCTCCTCATTTCAAATAGCAATCATGACAAAGGTCAGTATAGATGGGTTTTGTGAGCATCAAATGAGATGACGTATGTGAAAATGCACCATGGAATTGTGTTATTTACCTCTGAGTACACAAATGTAAATTATTGTTGCTATTATTGTTATCTTAGTCAAAGACTCTAAAAATTAAATGAACCAAGAAGTAATTGCAATGCTCATGGTTGAAAAGAGGAGAGATAAAACGGCCTTTAGCAGTCAGCCTACATCTGTATTTAACATCATGTTCAATTCTTCTGATGTTCAATTATCTTCTAAAAGGTAGATATCCAGGTATTAGACTACAAATTTTACTACTGGTACTTCAACCCTAAAGAGTTATAACTGTACTTTGAGATTTTGTATTTTATTTGGTTTTTTTAAACCATTAGAATTAACTGTAACAATAACAAGACTTAAAGCAATTCCAATGATTCTTAATTTTAGAAATCTCTTCAGCCCTGGGGAAATTTTGCTGGAAAACAAAATGACACTGTAACAATCAGAAAGCTTAGAAATCTCCTAATGTTTATTATAAATAAATGCTTAGAGTATTTTCCAGAAATCCTCCAAAGAATCAAGAATTTGTTTTTAAAAATCTAGCAACTTTATTACTCCTATGAAATTAGTTTAGAAAAAAGAACATAAATATAAATAAGTCAAGTACATAAGGAAATTTCCAAACTTTTATTTAAATAACCTTCTAATTGAGGCCACAGAGATGGCTTTTCGTTCATTTAATTAAAGTACATGGTTTGGAATGTCCCTTAAACTTTGAAGCAGAGGATGGGCTGCATGATTGCTGATCTTGCAAGTAGCAGGAAAAACTATAATTGGGCATCATTGGAATGACTGCTTATAATGAAGTAGTCATAAAATTATTCAAAGTTTTCCTAAAAAAGAAAATCTCATGAGACTTGAATTCTCACAAAGTGTGGTAATCTTGATAAACTCAGAATCTTTTGCAATAGTTTCCTTGTATCATGTTCATGATGCCAAATCTATATACCTCGTTTCCAGTAAGAATAGATGTGAACATGCAATTAAAGATTTCCCATTTATGGTATTTTTAACATAAATGTATTTTGATGTGTTCCATTAAGTTAATCAACTTATCAGACAAATGGTGATTTAAATTTATATTCATTGATAAAAGGAATAATATTTGCATCATTCAAATGATCAATGATGTTGAACATTTTTTCATATATTTTCCATTTGTTCTACTTCATCTGAGAAGTGTGTATTCATCTTAGATCCCCATTTTTGGATTGGGTCTTTAAATTTAGAGGGTTTCTTTTTTCAGTTCTTTATATATTCTAGATATTAGTCTTTTGTCTGAGGAACAGCTGTCAAAATTTTTTTCCCACTCTATTAGTTATCTCATCACTCTATTTTTTTATTTCTTTTGCTGTGCAAAGGCTTTTTAATAAGATGAGATCCCAGTTGTTTGTTCATAAAGTTTTTACCTACACCTATGTCTTCAAGAGTTCTACCTACTCTCTCTTCCAGCAGATTTAGTGTTTCTGTTTTAATATTTAGCTCTTTGATCCATTTTGATTTTAGTATAGTGCATGGTGAGAGACACGAGTCAAGTTTTAGTCTTCAGCATGTGGATAGCCAGTTTTTCCAGCACTATTTATTAAAGAGGCTCTCTTTCTTCCAGTGAAGGTGTTCGGTACCTTTGTCAAAGATGCTGAGTGTATTTGGAGTTGTTTCTGTATCTTCTAATCTGTTCCACTGATCCTTGGGTCTGGTTTTTTTTGTTTTGTCTTGTTTTTTTGCCAGTACCATGCTGTTTTTATCACTGTAGCTCTGTAGCATAATTTCAAGTGAGGGATTGTGATGCCCTCTGCTTTGCCTTTTTTGTCCAGAATTGTTTTTTCTTTATTAAGTTTATTGGTACATTTTAGGTATACAGTACAGTTCATTCATCATTGGGATCTTGTATCTTTACATGATGTATCTTGGTTCTCATTTTTCCCCCATCCCCTCCTTCACCCCGTCTACCTTTCCCTAATTACAAAGACTTTGTTTCCATTTTTTCCTTTTCTCATATTTTTTCTTTTCCCTTCTTTCCTTTCCCCATCCCTCCCACTTTCCTTACCCCTGTAGACCTTTTCCTCCTATTTCACTTTATCAATTTTATATTTTTATCCTTACTTACACTTTTAGTTTTTCACACCAGACAAACTATTCGGTATTTACACGTGTGTCCTATTTCTTTCTTTTAAGAGTATGGCCTCAATGTGCATCCATTTAGCTATAAATTTCACTAGTTTCTCATTCTTTATGGCTGAGTAGTACTGTATTTTATAAAAAAAAAAAAACCACACATCTTCTTTATCCAGTCTCCAGTTGATGGGCACTTGGGCTGTTTCCAGTTTTAGCTATTACAAACTGTACCGCTATAAACATGGGTGTGCATATATCACTGTGGTATGATTCTTTTAATTCTTTTGGGAAGATTCCTAGCAGAGAAATAGCTGAGTCAAATGGGACCTCTAATCCTAGTTTTTTGAGGTATCTCCATATTGATTTCCTCAGTGGTTGCACCAGTCTGCACTCCCACCAATGGAGAAGAGTTCCTTTCTGCCCACAACACCACCAGCATTTGTTATTGGTTGATTTCTTGATAGCAGCCATTCTTACCGGAGTGAGGTGGAATCTTAGTGTTATTTTCATCTGCATTTCTCAAATGACCAGTGATGGTGAACATTTTTTCATATGTTTATTTGCTGCTTTTACTTCTTTGTCTGAGAAATGTCTGTTCATTTCAGATGCTCATTTTTGAACTGGGTCTTTATATTTGGGGGTGTGTGAGTTTTCTGAGTTCTTTATATATTCTAGATAGTAGAGCTTTGTCTGAGGAACAGCTGGTAAAATTTTTTTCCCACATTGTAGGTTGTCTCTTAGCTCTGTTGGTGGTTTCTCTTGGAGTGCAGAAGCTTTTTAATAAGATGAGATCCCAGTTGTTGATTCTTTGTGCTAGTTCCCGTGCTACTGACATCCAGAATTGTTTTTGCTATTCTAGGTCTCTTCTGGTTCCAAATGAATTTTAGGAATAATTTCTCTAGTTCTGTGAGGTATGCTATTGGTATTTTGATTTGGATTACATTACATCTATGTAACAATTTGAGGAATATGGCTATTTTTACTATGTTGGTTCTTTCTACCCATGAGCAAGGGATATCTTTCCATTTTCTGATATCCTCTTCTCTCTCCTTTTTCAGAGTACTATAGATTTCAATGTAAAGATCTTCTATTTTGTTAGATTGATTCCTAAGTATTTCATTTTTTGATGCTATTGTGAAAGTCATGGTTTCCCTAATTTCTCTCTCAGTACATTCCTGTGTATAGGAATGCTATTGATTTTTGAGTATTGACTTTATATCCAGCTATGCAAATGAATTTGGTTATTAAAACTAGAAGTCTTTTGGTGGGATTTTTGGGGTCTTTCTACATAGAGTATTGTGTCATCTGCAAATTAAGATAGTTTAACTTCTTCCTTTCCTGTCTTTATTCCTTTTATTTCTTTTGCTTGTCTAATTGCTCCCACTAATATTTCCAAAATTATATTGAATAGGAGTGCTGATAGTGGACATCCTTGTCTTGTTCCTGATATTAGAGTGAAAGCTTTCAGTTGTTGACCATTCAGTATGATGCTGGCTGTTGGATTGTCATAGATGGCTTTCATCAGATTGAGATAAAGACCATCTATTCCAACTTTCTGTAGGGTTTTTATCAGAATGGATGTTGGGCTTTGTCAAATGATTTTTCTGCATCTATTGAGATGATCATATGAATTTTGTCCTTGTCTCTGTTGATGCTGAGATTCCATCTCACTCCAGAAAGAACGGCTATTATTAAGAAATCAACCAATAACAAATGCTGGGAGGGCTATGGGGAAAAACAAACCCTTCTCCACTGTTGGTGGGAGTATAAACTGGTGCAACCACTGTGGAAATCATTTTGAAAATTTCTCAAAAAACTAGGACTAGAGGTTCCATTTGATCCAGCTATCCTCCTTCTTGGTATTTTCTTGAAAGAATTAAAAGCATCATACCACAGTGATATATGCATACCCACGTTTATAGCAGCACAGTTTGTAATAGCTAAATCTTGGGAACAGCCCAAATGCCCATCAAATTATGAATGAATAAAGAAGACATGGTTATTTTATATATTGGAGTACTGCTCAGCCATGAAGAAGGATAAACTGGTAACATTTCTAGGTAAGTGTATACACCTTGAGATCATACTCTTAAGTGAAATAAATCAGACACACATGCGTAAATATTGGATTGTTTCTCTGGTGTGAGAAACAGAAAGTATAAATAAGGACCAAAATATATAATAGATAATGTGAAATAGGAAGAAAATGTTCAAATAGGAAGGGACACTAGGGAGAGGGGAGGGGGGAAAGGAAGGAAGGTAAAGGGGAAAAATGAGAAAAGAAAAATAAAATGGAAACAAAGCTTTTGTAAATAAGGAGGGGAAGAAGATGGAAGGGAGGGGAGGGGAATGAGAAAAATAAGAATCATGATATATCATGTTCAGGTACAAATTCCATGTGATGACTGTGACCATTATATATATCTAAATTGTACCAATAAACTTAATTAATAAAAAAACCTAACAGACAAAAGACTACAATACAAAAAAGGAACAATAACCTGGTAATGCAACGCTGATGATTCAAGTAACAGTCTATCATATTCAAAGCTGTAAGACTCAAATTGGCAAGGGAAAAAAACCTATGAACATATATTTCAAAATTTTAAGCATTAAACCAGTTTCAACAAGACAACCTCAGTAGTCATATGAAATTAATGCTGGTAGCACAACCTGGATAAATTATATAAATTGGTTTAGACTGAACATGCATGCTTGGTTTGATCTTACTCCATACAAGCCTTGTACACAGAAGTTCATATTTAGCAGATTTGTAGATGTAGTGTAGGTTCAAATCAGTAATATTAGAAAATATGTTTTGGAGTTAAAACTGAAGACCTTCCTTTTTTTCTTTTTTAATTTTCAAAAGCAAGGAAAGAAGGGAAAGAAATAAATACGAGAAAAGAAAAAAATGAAAACAAAGTCTTTGTAAATAGGGAGGGGTGAAGGGGTTGACAGGAGGGCAAGGGAATTGGGAAAAATAAGAACAAAGATACATCATGTACAGGTACAAATACCCAATGATGAATATCATCATATTGTATACTTAAAATGTACCAATAAACATAATGAACTAAAAGAACAAGTTTCTGTTACTCCTTTCTGAAAAATGTCTACACTTTGTGGTAGGCTCTAGGGAGACAGATGTAAAGCACAGCACAGACTTCCTTTGGAGAGCATGAAAGCTAGAGACAAAGGAAGGAGAATCTATGTGAGTACAGAGGGCTTAGCAAATGCATTGGACTCTCTCCAAGAAGAAAAGGCTAAAATCTACTTTTTCAATTTTGTAGCAACCAAATGAACAAAAAGATGATACCTTTTTAAAAAAAAAAAAAGCTATTAACAAATACACTGCAGGGTAACTTTCCCAATATCTTCTGTTTTACTAGAAAACTAAAAGTGAAAATTGCAATCTATCTGCTGTAGAACACACCAGAGCATGATCTCAAACTGATTACAGACTTGTAGAATTGTATCAGCATCGATTTATAAGGTAGAACCTCCTGCATATCAGTGTGAAGCTGCTTCGTAAATGTAGCGCTCACCTCCTGTATTTGATTCTGGGGCAATCCCAGGAGAGCTCCATCAGGTAGCCTTTATGACAATCAGGTTGCTGCTTTGAAACTTCAGAGACTTCTGCAAAACCACGTGTGTGGGATGCTGGGTGGTGGTTCTTACAGGACATTGGGATTCTTCACTGGGCTAAAGTGCTGTTAAGGGTATAATATCATCTGACAGCCTACATTGCAACATTTTATTTGTAATCTTATAATGATATCTCCTCAAATGAAAAGCAAATTTATATCACATCCATGTAAGAAGGCTTTATGTGAATTTTTGTATTACAAGAAAATTATAGGGAACCAAAATTTTTAGATAAAAATAAAACAAGCTTTCTTGAATAGAATAGTACAGTTAAATCATACTATTTTACACCCGTTGCTTAGGAGACATTTAGTTCCTTCATTCACTGATAAAATGTACCATTTATTGATTTCCTACTATGTGCCAGACTATAACCTGACACGTAACACGGAATAATGCATTCAGTGATAACTATAATTTTAACAAAACTTAACACATTAAAAAAATGCTAAACCCAAATGAAATAGTACTTTTCTATTTACAGAACTCACTTGTTGTTTTCTAAATAAGTCAGTTAAAAGATGCTCAAACTTCATCAGACTTTAGTGTAACAGAAGCAGTGACTGAGGCAATCACAAAGTAATGCTATGAGGAAGCTTGCTAGTGTCAGCAGAGACACTCAGGAAACATTTCTCTCCTTTGACCCTTTCTACCTGCTAAGTGATAGAACTCCCTGCCACAGCCTGCACTTCAGGCCTCTCTGATACTGCACAAACATCATTCAAGAGCAAACACTGTCGTCCAGATTGAGCACATGGAAATTGGTTCTGTATAATAGAAGCCTTTTTGTTCAAGCTACTCCGTACTCCTACAGGGTAACTTACTTTACAGAGTTAATAGCCTAGGGGTGGATTTTGAATTTCACACACATACACAAAAGCCTCATTACCATTTGCATTTGTGCATGACTAACAAAAATTAGCAGGAGTTACCTGAAATATTAAAACAAAAAAAATGAAATTGAATTGAGGTGCAAAAGGCTGTTTCTTAAGGCCCATTTAATATGGATTACAGTTAATTATAAAAGGATATTCCAACCTATAAAGAATAATTGTGCCTTCTCTTTTCAGATGTTTGGAAAAGTAGATCACTGTTTAATTTTAAAGTTATTTTAAACATTTGGGTATTGGGATGCTAGTTTATCAAATATGCACTTCTAAAAGTTAACTTCTAAAAATGCACTTCTGGACTTAAAATATTGATTCTTATTTAAACTAAAACAGAAATACATTTTAGTCAGCAGCAAGAGGATAAGAAATAATGAACATAAAGAAAGGACAAAGCAAAACTATGTGTGTACCTAATTTCTACAACAGAGAAAGTCTGAACTACCCTAAATGGGTCCTGACCCACTTTTATCCCCTTATCCCATATCCCACAGGTTTTAGAAATGCTGCTGTCTTCCTATCTCTTCTGCACTTCCCAAAAACACCCTATATTCTGACCACACAGCCTTCTTTGGTTTCCTTTTCTCTCCCCACCTAGGGGCCTGGGTGTAAGACCTTAAGAGAGGAAGTCTCCACCATGACTTCATTCTCCAAAAGGCACCACAGTACACATGACATTACTTGCCACTGAAATTTTCTTGAGGAAGACCTGAAGTTTCAGTAGTCTGGGGCTTAACCAGGTTTACTTTAGTTATTAAATACATTTGCACATCCACATGCACATGTGCTCGCATGTGTGTTTGCGTGTATGTGTTCACATACATAGTCACATTCCTTCACAGTATACCCCAATTTGTTGTGTTCTAGAAATTATTTCTTCCAAAAACAAAGCTACACTTTTAACTAAATTAAATTTTTGGAAAAATCTCTTTTTATTAAAATATATCCTTTTTTATGCAGCCAATTTTTCTGGCCCATTCTAGTTACAGGCTTCAAAAGCCTACTAGGAGAACTGGAACTAGCCATCCAGATTATTATGTAAAAGTCCACTGCATGGGGCTGGAGGGACAGAAACAGGATCCAAACAATTAGCTCTTGTCACTCTTGCTGTGTGAAAATTGAATGATAGCACTCCCTCCAGGGGCACTGGGCCCTGAGAGCTGAGAATGTGTCTACTGCTACCCTTGCAGTTCCTGGACACTCATCAAAGACAGGCTCCCTTGGAGACTGCAATAATCTAACCTTCCACATTCAAGTGATCTCTTTTTGCAAACCATACAACTATGATTTAATAGAGAGGTTTCTGTATTTCCACACAGTTGTGTTTTTCCTGCATAACAGATAGCTTTACCTTAGCTGATAGGTAAGACTATTTGTTAAGAAAATGACAGTGTGGTGAATGTCAGAGGCCACTAATTTTATGAAGAAACATCTTCCTTGCCACATGGCACATACATACACAGATGACACATGTGACTCTCTGGGATCTTCTATCATGGCAGAAATGCACATGGCCCTCAAGAGATCATGGAGTTGTGATGATGATGAAAGAAAACAGTGGCAGGAAGTCAGGAGCACATACTCAGATTCAGAGCAATTTGTGGTAAGTGAGGCCAAATTTCCTTTGTAATTAACCACTTTCTCTTTGTTATCTGCTTAGGTGTTCTTTATAACTCCTGGAAGCTGTCTTTTATGTTTCTTAGCTCTCTGAGCCCGTAGACAGATTCCTTTTCTTTGTATCGTGGCGCTAATACACAACAGGTGCTCTTATGGATGCTGAATGGATGAGTAGAGTAGAAAGCGCCTCACATTCACAGCATGAGTTTGGGTGTACAAGACTGTCTTCTAGCATTCCTGATAGTATCCCTACTGTCTTCTCCTGAGAGATGATTTTGTCTAATTTGCTATCTTCAAAACTTACTTGCTATGAGAATAAAAAGTGTATTTCCTGTTCACAAAACAAATATAGCTTCATTGTATACAGTTTTGTGAACACATGAAAAAATTCATAAAAATAAATAATTGTCTTTTGTAATACTCTGCCCAAAATAGGCACCATTAATATTTTTGTCTATTTTCTTGGTTTGCTATGTGATAATATTACATAAGGACTCTTAAAACAATATTTTTTATACAGTGTACATTCTGTACACATTTAATACTAACACCGCTTTTTAAAAAATAAATTTTACTGCACCTATTTGATGTTTATAACATGGTGTTATGGGATACATAACAGGCAATAAAATAGATACTACAGTAAAGAAGAATAACATTCTCATCTCCTCACATAGTTATGTGTGTACGGCAACAACACCTAAGATCTACTTGTGTAACAAAATCCCTAATACAGTATGATTTTATTAACTATATTCCTCATGTGGCACATTAGACCTCTAGACTTGTTCTGCCCACAAACCTGCTACTTGATATCCTTTGACCTACAGCTCCCCATTTCCATCTCCACCTCCATCCCTGGAAACCACTGCATTATTCTCTGTATGTATAGGTTTGATCTATTTCTTTTTTAAAACTTGACATATAAGCAAAATTATATAATATATTTTCTGTCTGTGCCTGGCTTACTTCATATACACAGACTCTTCTCAGCACAAGACTATATATATATATATAATCTATAATTTTTAATCAATATTTAATCCAGTTATATGCTCCTCTTTCTAATATCCTTTCTTTAGCATATTCCTGTAAACAACAGGGGCATACTAAGCTTAAATTCTATAAGGAGCATGTTTACTTTTAATCCAGTATCATAGTATACTCATTTTTTAGTAATCTCTTTCATAATGGGATGGAAGCCAGATTAAATGCTCTGCGACCAGTACGATTTTGAGGATAGAAATAGACACTGCCCAGGATATTCAGCCTGCACTTGACACCTGGGAGGAGACCCATTCCACCACAATGGCGAGATCATCATAGTACCATTTGGTATTTTCTGTAAATACCAAAGACCAAACCCTGATCCCTAATACATACTGACAGGCCAGCAGGAAGAAATATGGTAGCTTAGGAAAGCTTTAAAGTGTTCTGTTGAAAGATATACTCATTTAACCATTAAAATACCAGAGTATGTTACTCTCTACCCCATCCTCAAGACCTTCTCCTGTGTTTTACATTGTTCACAACTCTGGCCCTTTCTAGAATAGTTTTCCTGCCTGTTTGCCTCAAGGTCCACCTGCATGGCAAAGCACTTCTTGGTTACTATCTTAGTTACTTTTCTTATTGCTGAGACAAAATACCCAACACCCAAAGTTAAAAGAGGAAAGGATTATTTAGCTCACAGTTTGTAGAGGTTTCAGTCCATAATCGGCTGGCTCCAAGGCAGGGTGGCATGGCAGAGAGGCATTACAGAGGAGAAACAGCTCATGGTGGGCAAAAGGTAGCAAAGCAACAAGAGATGACTACAGCTCTTTCTATCCCTTGTATCTTATCCAGGCTACTTAGGGCAGGTAGCACTCACAACCTTAATCCTAGAACCCTTAATCTTAGCATTGCATCATGAATTAATCCCAGTGTCATATACTCTAGATTCATCAACCTCTGAAAATGTCCCACCCATGACTGCATAAGGCTTTGGGGGAATGTCTAGGCACAAACCATAATGGTCACTATTGCTACTTATGGTAGAATTAACACTGTTGCCTTGATGTCCTCAGTATCCCTACAAAGACCTCATGGTGAGCAATGAAGGGAATATATCTGTGGTCCTGTAAGATTATAATAGAGCTGAAAAATTCCTATGGCCTAGTTATGTCTTCATGCACAGAATGTCAAGAGTGCAATGTATTATCACACAGTTGTGGTGACACTGATGTGAACAAATCTACTGCATTGCCAGGTGTATAAAAGCATAGTACATACAATTATGTACAGTGCATAATGCTTGATAATGATAATAAATGATCCTAGTACTGCTTTATGTATTTACTGTTCCATACTGGTTTATTTTTGGTACTGGGGATCGAACTTGGCTCCTTGCTCTTTGGGAACAAGTGGCAGAACCACTGAGCTACATCCCTGGCCCTAAAAGTAAATTTATTAGAAATCTATTTAATGAATTATGCTTTTCCATCTAGAAAAACTTTCTTTTTTTCGTTTTCTTTATTGGTACCAGGGATTGAACTCAGGACCTTCCACTTTTGAGGCAGGTGGTGGAACCACTGAGCTAAATCCCCAGCCCTCAAACTGTTTGTTTGTTTTTGGTACTGGGAATCGAACTCAGGACCTTGTGCCTGCAAGGCAGGCAGCGGAACCACTGAGCCAAAACCCTGGCCCACATACTTTTGTTATTTTGCAGAATTCACCCCTTCTACTTTCTAGAAAAGAAAAGTTAACTGGGAAGCAGCCTGATGCCTTTCACTGGCCGCAGCCCCACATGTCTGGGGTTTACTACTTCCTCAACTGCATCAAGAGGCTGTATCAATGCCTGAGCACAGGGGTTCCAGGGCAGCTGGGGAAACATACTGAGATCCTGTCTCAACAAACAAAAAGAATCCATGTCAAGTGACTGACATTTGCCATCTCGGTTTATGTATCTGTGATACTGCCACATGCACAAAATCTCCCAGTGTCACATTTCCCAAAACATATTGTTACGCTATGCATGACTGTGCTTTTGTGATCTTGCCTAGGGCACTTGTGTATATTTTCTCTCTGCAACACTAGAGTCTCAAAGGGACTGTATTATCACATTTGTTTTCATATTGCCAGTGCCCATCACGGCACCCAGCACACAGTAGGCACAACTGGTATTTGTTGAGTGAATGGCTGGCAGAGAGATCCTTCACATGGTAGAGAGTTAGAAAGATGTAAGTGGACGGGGTAGCCCTGCTGCATGATCAAGTTCACTGAGCCTTAGAAATGGTCACAGTCACAACCCTCGGCATGAAGTTTTGCATCACTGCCTCACTGTAGGGTCCAGGCACTCCAAAACAATTTCCTTAGTGTTCTTCTAAATCAGAAATAGTCACTGGAGCTGGTCTACTGAATGGAACACAGCCCTGAAGGTCTTTTCAATGCAAAGGCTGACTCCTATTTCAGGGGCATCTGTTCAGGTGTTGGACTGTCCTGAGCAGGGATCCTCACTCAGAACCCCTCACATCCACCCTAGCCCCTGGTGCTGGGGATGGAACCCAGGGCCTTACAAATTCTAGGCAGACTCTACCACTGAGCTACAGCCTCATTCCAGAACTTCCTCTTCCAAGGATTCTTCCCATTTCTCCTAGAATACTCAAATTTTGTGGAAAATGTTTAAATTTTCCTTTTTTGTCAACTAGTCTCCCTCTGGCCTACTCACTGCTAAACATTGATATTTTCCTAGTAAGGTTTACCAGACAAAAAATAGCCTAAGGAAATTTGCATAGCCAAGGTACACAAATCATTTTAGGCATGCAAATTATTGTTTTTAGAAGAATAAAAGGCTGTAAATATTTTGAGAAGTGGGCCCCTAGTGCCTCTTAAGTATTCTAAACTACACTGTGTGCTTCATAATTATGTAATATATAGAATACCAGCTGCTTTGAATGGTGCTCTGGAGGTTTGGATGGTATCAGAAAGCTCTCCTCCCCTAGTGAGAGCCATAATCAAGCCAGCATACCGTAAAGCCAGATCCAATTGACATTGAGTTGCTGGATTTTAAAACACTTTAAAACAGATGTTAAGTCTGTGTGGTATAGCTGCAGAAGAACACACTTTTGCCTAAAAAACTTGAGTCTCACAAAATTGTATACCTGTAAAGTGTATTAATATTTATCATCTCATTAACATCTGTCTAAAGGGATACATAGATTGCATTTGGGTGTGTGTGAGGATACTTATATATTACATATTTAAATATTTATGTATCTTTGCATTCAAATGCACACATAGATTTAGTTAAAAGATAAAACCCTAGATGCTTCTTTCAACTATGACAAAACCAGAGACACATTTGAGCTTCTACAGGAAAATAAGTAAACAAACAAACAAATAAAGCATCCTGATGCTTTTCACTGGGCCTTCTGTCTGACATGACAATAGACATCTTTTTGAAGACTTTATAAGAGGATAGCTTAATTCTTCATAGACTTA
The DNA here is from genome assembly GCF_053883595.1 of Heterocephalus glaber. Lineage (NCBI taxonomy): Eukaryota > Metazoa > Chordata > Mammalia > Rodentia > Bathyergidae > Heterocephalus > Heterocephalus glaber. The sequence goes on from NW_028258368.1 coordinate 8,153,854, forward strand.
AAAAGCTCCCTTCTGGTTGGATAGACCCTGATCAATGTGACTTCTATGAGAAAAGTACCATGGGGCACAGATCGGAGGGGCTACTTCAGTTCAAACAAAAACTGGCAGCATAACAAAATAGCTTAAAAGCAAAAAAAACCCAAGAAATCAAAAGTACCATAACCTTTATAATTAAAATTTAGACATAGATCTGTATGTCCCCCTGGAAATCACTGGGACTGAGTTCAAAGAGTTACTTCAATTTCTCTTAGAAAAGTGGAAAACTGTAGCTGTTCCCATAGGGTGGAGTGAAGGAAAGCCTACTGCTACTTTAGGAAGAAAATATGATCTTTATTCCAGTAACTCAGTGAAGCAAGTCATTCAGGGCTTAATTTGGCTAAAGCTGCCTCGAGACACAAGCATTGGAGTCAGACCGTATTATACACCAGCTGTGTAACTTATGAAGTGTGTGACCTTGAACAGTTTTTTTGACCCTTCTGCGTCACAGTCTTCTCATCAGTCAAAGGGCAGCAATGCTCATCTTGAAGACAGATATCCTGATACAGCTCTTATATCTTATAGGGGAAAACCACAGAGATGGGACACAGAAAGTCTTGACTACAGTGTCCCAACTCAGTAGCCACAGTAACTGACCAATCTGTATGTCTAATGTAAACTCTTTCTGCTTTCTATTCTACTGAGTTTGAGCAGAACAAATACCCTTAAAAGACTGCGACTGAAAGTGAGAAGAAGTAAAAAATGTGCAGAAAGTTAGAGAAATAACAGGGAACACTGAACCAAAATATTTCCTGCGCTTCTACTCTGTGTATGGCTGCCTCCCTCCTTCCTTACCCACCGGTAACTCAAGTAAAGTCTGGGTTTTGACTTTAAATTAACAAAAGCAGAAAAATTTGACAATTTTTAAACGTATTGCAAAGGACTGATAAGTTGTACCTGTCCACTCAATAATGTCACTCTTGAAATTCTAGTCATTACCAACTTTCAATGGCACTCATATAATAACAAATAGTGCAAATCAATCTTTGTTCTATTGTCATTGTGCTTTACTAGTGGTGTGAAGACATCACACTAATAGGTGACAGTGAAAAAGTAAAACAAAACAAAAAACCCTATCATTCTGAATGAGAGTGTTTCACAGTTTAATTTACCAACTTTTTTTTTAGCTACTCTTCCTATCCATGACACATACAATCATAGGTACATAACATTAGAGGTACATGTTTCCTCCTGTCTAAAATAATCTTCCCACAATCTTATTCTTCCTACAACAGTCATCTGATGCCAGTATCTGGGATAGCACTCTCTCTTTCTCTTCAGAAAGAACCTTCATGAACTCATTATTTCTACCAGCATGGCAAAGTGCAGCCTTCTGCACTGTATACCACCTACAGATAGGCTTTATTTGGTTTGGACAGGGTTTTTAAAAATTTGAGCCAATAATTTAAAACAAACATATTTTATATTTATTTTATAAAGGAGAAAACTAGGTTAGCTGTTTCTTTTGAAAAATCTGGCAACATTGGGCTTACATTCATTTTCATACAGCAACCATCAATCAAGAATGAAACAGGGCACTGACTCTTTTTCTCATTGTGTTCTTCCCTTATGCACATGGCACACTCATACACATGCTGGCACACACACATGCTTATGTGCACATACATTCATGCACACTTGTACATACACTGTCCTTCGAAGACCAACTCCTTCAGACTAGAAGTCACCAAGGGTGGCCTCTGAATTTTCCACCCTGTGGCATATTACCATGGAAGACTTTCAGGTCATTTCTTCCTTACAACCATAATTCCTATTCTATTACAGAACAGGATATTTTGTTTCAAAAAAATGTTCTAAGTATCTTTCCCATGAGTAGCCCTTATGGTCCTCCTCAGCCTTTCTGGACTGTCTGACTCCCGGGGTCAGCTGCTTCCTGGACTCTCCATCCAGGACTTTCGGGGCTCTCCTTTGGTTCTCAGCCCTCCTCCCTTCTGCCTTCCTAGGTCTTTGCAGACATCCTTGCTCATTGCTCTGTACCTCGGCTCTGTGGAAATGACATCTTTCATCTCTTTCTTCACTTCTTACTTTCATATTCACCTAAACAACTTCTGGATTTCTATCTCCAGCTCAAATTTCTGTCCTGGAAATATCTGTTTGTTGTGTGTCCCCAAACAGATGGCACCTCTAACTCAAGATGTCAAAAATAAACTCATTAGCAACAGGGAAGCTCCTAGCTGAGTTTGCTGGTTCCTCATTATTGCCAAGTAATCCACCTACTCATTCTGAGATCTAAAACTCATCTTGCATCTTTTCTGTGTAGCAATATGTCCTTCATCCATTTCTATAGAATCCAGTCAATTCTATCATCCAAATGACACTGCTGTCCTCTTTCCCTGTCACTGTTGTGACAATGAGCACTTTCAGGGATATTAAGCAATGTCTAGAGCCACTGTAAGTTGTCATAGCAGGAGTGTGAGAAGCAGTGCTCTGGCATCCCCTTAGTAGAGGCCAGAGATGCTGCTAAAGATTCTGTAATGCACAGGGCAAGTTCCATAATAAGAATGATCCAGCTCCAAATGCCCATGCCACCAAGGTTACCCTGAGAGATGTAGGGCATTAGGAAATTGTCCTGTCAACCTGAATCCAAAGGGAAGGTGAAATCAACACCTCCATAGCCATATGCCAAATTGGAGAAATGAAGAGCATTGCACCAGATTTAATTTCATTATCCCATCCTGTAATTAATTGGTTTTCCAATTATTTTTTACCTCCATATTTGTGTATACTGCATTTGTGCTTTAAAAAGAAGGTGATCTAAAATGTTATTTTCCCTGATTTTTAAAAATTTCCCAAATGACATTGGCCTTAGAAACTCCATTTTATCGAGTCACCATGATTCCAGGGCACAGCTATGTGGCACATTCCGCACAGTGCCCCATCCAGGCTAGCACAGATAGAGACATGTAATTTGTCCCAGAACCAACTTTCAAGACCTAAATATCCACCTGAAGGTAAAGCACTGAGACTTCTGGATTGTGAAAACACTAACTGCTATAGAGAGACAATGGAGGAAAAAATGTATATATGAGAAATAAAACAGAAACCTCGTTTTTACACATGGCAAAAAAGATAAACATAGGTCTCCAGGGCAGATCTATGAGGCAAGTAACAATTGTCCATTTTACTGTAAGATGTTCTATTTTTTGTCATAGCACACTATAGATGGAATCCAAGATCCATTAAACTAAATCCTAAGAGCATAAAGTTCATTTCAGTCCTTTACAAATATGAAGCAAGTTTGGCAGAATTGTTTTCTTTCTAAAGGCCTGCTGCATACGAGTTTACCGGGTTTTGGTTTGGGCCACATACTTTCTGAAAGAAAGGGTATTATTCTGCCATCGTTACCATTTGTACGTCAGACTGCTGACTCAGGCAGAGCTGTTACAAACCAAAAGATGAATAGGTTTATCGACAGCTGATGAAATAACACTAAAAGAACTATGATGATTCCATTCATTTTATATTCTACCTATTTTTTTTCTTTTTCTTTTTGGTACCGGGGATCAAACTTGGGTCCTTGTGCTTGCGGAGCAGGTGGTGGAACCACTGAGCTAAATCCCCGGCCCATATTTTACTTATTTTTTAACTGGGAGAATAAAATAGCTGAAATTATGCTCAAAACTCTGATTTAAACAAGCTACTTCCTAGAGACGTAAAGCTAGTTCTGAATATTTCTCAGACTATAGCCTCTTACTTGTAGTGATATGAAAATTAAGACTCAGCTTCCTGGAGTCCACAGGAAGTACAGGACACAATCACCAGCCACGGTCCTGAGTAGTTGGCCTGGTAGGTGGAGGCCTGTGGTCCCCCTGTGGTCCCAGGCCCCATCACCGTGCTCTGAGGAGTGACACACAAAAAAAAAAAAATAGCTGAGGGGAAAATAAGAACCAGACTTTTATTTCTATTTTCCTGCTTACATATATTCATTTATGTAAAGTATGACAAAACACTATGACAAATATAAGCATGCATTGCTTAACAATGGTGACACATTCTGGGAAATGCATTTGTTGGGTGATTTGTTGTGTGAACATGACAGTGTACTTATACAAACTTCCATGGTATGCCTTTCCATCCTCTATTTCAGGAATAAAATGTTTAGTATGAGGATCAGAGAAATTACCAGATTTTTAATGCAGTATGGCATAGTGAAAAGAGAAAAGAAGTTTATTAAAATGAAATGCTATTTAGCTAAATTCTTAAACAATGTGCTTATGTTCTCTGAGTCTTATTTTCTTCATATATAACTTCCTCTTGTATTAGCTGCTTAGGTCATAACAAAATACCATAGACTGCGGGGCTTCAACAGCAAATTTATTTCTCACAGTTCTGGAGCCTGAGAAGTTCAAGATTTAGTTCACTTCATACTGAGGGCCCTCTTCCTGCTCTCCTGCATTCTCACATAGTGAGGAGAGAGGGAGAGGGAGAAAGAGGGAACTTCAACCTATGAATTTGGGGGACATAGTTAAGTCCATAACACTCAACATTGGTGAGAGGATGGCATGGTGCTGAGCATGGATGAATCTTAAAAATTGCTCTAAGCAGCTAAGAGACAACCTACAATGTGGGAAAAAGTTTTTAGCAGCTGTACCTCAGACAAAGGACTACTATCTAGCAAATATAAAGAACTGAAAAAAATCAGACCTCCCAAATTCAAAGACCAACTTCAAAAATGGGCATCTGAAATGAACAGACATTTCTCAGACAAAGAAGTAAAAGCAGCAAATAAACATATGAAAAAATGTTCAACATCACTGATCATTCAAGAGATGCAGATGAAAACAACACTGAGATTCCACCTCATCTCAGAAAGAATGGCTGCTATCAAGAAATCAACCAATAACAAATGCTGGCGGGGCTGTGGGGAGAAAGGAACCCCTTTTCATTGTTGGTGGGAGTGCAGACTGGTATAACCACTGTGGAAATCAGTATGGAGATACCTCAAACAACTAAAGGTCCCATTTGACCCAGGTATTCCCCTGCTGGGTATCTTCCCCCCAAAATTAAAAGAATCACACCACAGTGATATATGTGCATCTATGTTTATAGCGGCACAGTTTGTAATAGCCAAAGCTTGGAAACAGCCCAAGTGCCCATCAACTGGAAACTGGATAAAGCAGATGTGGTTTTTTCATAAAATGGAGTACTACTCAGCCATAAAGAATCACAGACCAGAGACATTTATAGCTGAATGGATGCATTTAGAGGCCATACTATTAAGTGAAATAAATAGGACACACATGTGTCAATACTGAATAGTTTCACTAGTGTGAGAAACTGAAAATGTAAATAAGGATTAAAATGATTAAAATGAATAATTGGTAATTTGAAATAGGAAGAAAAGGCCCAAAAGGATAGGGGAAGTGGGAGGGGAAGGAGAAGGGAAAGAAGGGAAAGGAAAAATTATGAGAAGAGAAAAAAATGTAAATAAAGTCTATGTAAATAGGGAAGGGTGGAGGGGGTGAAGCGTGCACAGGTAATGGGGAAAAAGTAAGAACCAAGATACATCATGCACAGGTACAAGCACCCAATGATAAATGTAAATGTACTGTATACCTAAAATGTACCAATAAAAGAATTTAAGCAAAAAAAAATTGCTCTAAGCGGAGTGTACAAAAAACACTATGAGCAAAGAAATGTGGAAAATTAGAATTGGGCCTTAATTGATAAGGGTTTAGTTATGCAGAGTATATCAGATAAAGGCTTAGAAACCATGAAATGTGCAGACCAGAGAGGCCAGACCATGGCAGAGAGGCTCTGTTCTGGGAGCAGACAAAAGGAATAGGTTCCCAAAGCCAAAATGAGTCAAAACAGACACTAGGCACCACATAAAGATGCTACAACCCAGGCATCTGATATTTCTATCAGTATCTTTACTCTAACAGATGATGGAGTTTGGAGAATATGAATAAAAGTGGCAGCAAGTACATCATATGAGTGTGTGTGTGTGTGTGTGTGTGTATGTGTGTGTGTTTACTGTAAAATCCTGGTCTTTGGCTGTATATTGGAGTGGATTTCTCTTGGTGACTCTAAATGCTGATCTAGCTGCATAGGTTTTCAATCTGGTCAAAGGCTGGCTCATTGGCATAAACATAGCCCACTGATTCACCCACCAGCGGACTGTGAGTCTATGTGAAGAGCCAGTGTGCATCACCATCTCTTAGACTGGCTTCCTTTTGGATCTGGCTCCATCCTCAGTAGTACTTCTGGCTCCCTCTGATCCCTCCCTCCTTGACTGTTGTCAAGTCCCAACCACACAGGTGGTTTCTTGCCTGCTATGGTCCACAGATGAACCCATGTGGCTGATCACAGTGATGACACCAAGATGGAGCAGTATAACCTGAGGGTATTTATTATGAGACTATTCTTTTCCTCTTAAATTTCAGAACTTTAAGTGGATTTGTTACTTTATATCTCTCACTTCTCATTTGATCTCAGGTCAGTGAATCCTGAGTTAATTTTGTTCTATTTCCTCAGTGACTGTGTTGAGAAATTTCTAAATGTTTCAGATGTTAGCCCACATTTTTCCTTACTGCTAACAAATTACAACCTTTCCTCGAGATGTCTTGTTGAGCTTATTGAAAAGACATTCCTGTGTTTTCCTCTGCATATTTGTGTATGTCTTCAGGATCAAATGTGAAGCTAGTAACACAATTTCAATGTTCAATAAATGCTTGCCAGCTTGAAACAATCCACTGATTTAAAGACTTTTTTTTTCACTCTTCTACTTTTCTTGTCATCAACTCTCATTTTTAATGGCCAATTTTCCCTAAAGTAGGTCTGTTCAAGTCAGTTAATTGTTATTATTTCAATAAAGGAAACTGGATGTCCATTACTACAAGGTAACATAAACAGAAGTGAGTAACATTAGCTGTACATAAACACAGACTGAGATCAAGTGGGTCAATGGGTGCGATTGAAAAAAACAATACACCCACTGCCAATTCTTATGGGAATTGGAGATCCTATCTCTGTTCATGGGTATTCACAAGCTATCCTGCTCATATTTGATGCATCTGGTCAGTAATTAATATTACCAGAGCAGAAGAAAAATTCTCTTAGCAAGTATCATACAAGTAGACAATAAAGATGTTACATTGATAAAACTGGGATAGAAATTCTTAAACTGACGTGTGATTGCCTCTCCTTTGCAATAAACTCCATTGGCAGGGGATAAGATGGAGAGATTACCATGAGTACAATTGAGCTGCATGAAGGTCTATGTTTTAGTACCTTCAAGATTGCAAGTATTTTATTTAATTTCTGTGTTCATTCATGGAAAGACTATTTTAACTCACCATAGGTAGTTACTGAATACATCTTTTTAATCTCAGCTTCTTGTTTATAATAATTCTTTCTTTTTCATTTCACTCTAATCAAATATGCCATTCAAGGTCTAGGATTTTATAGAGACATAACAGTACTTATTTATATGCTGGGAGCAATCCATTTTCTGAACAGCTGGCAAAGCAGCTTAATATCTCAGCCAATCATTTTAAGCTTTGAAAAATTCAACATTCTACATTGCTGTTAAGGAGTAACCTCATAACGTTACTCAGCTTAAGAAGCAAGACACCTCTGTCTTTTTCTCTTTTTAGCTTTTCAGCTCTTCAACTCTAAACCATTTTATTACTGTCTGGCAGATAATTTACAGTAGGAGATAAAAATTAAGCAGAGGGAACTTTGATGCTACAGTAAAACATTCATTTCATTCATTTGTTCTTGTGCAATTGACATCAAAAAGACTACTGGCACAAGTAGAAGAAACTCAAAATATCACTGTTAAGTAAAATGGTTTGAAGTGATAAAATTTGGGACCCATAAAATAAAAACATTTATTTGTCCTACAATGTCTAGTTTGTCAGAATTTTTAATAATTATAAAATATGTGGACAATAATAATGCTCATGCCATATCATGCTTCAATGTTAGACGCTATATAGAGTAACATGTGGGAGAATAAGCCTCTTTCTAGTAATTATACTAAAAACAAAAATGTACTTCTGTATTCTCAATTTTAATAAATACAATAAGACACAAGTATTTCATAAACTTTAACTTTGAAATTAAATAAAAGGTAAAATAAGTTGTAGTTCAACTGGGTAAAAACTTAAAATATTTTCTTTCATTTTATGAGAATTAAGATACTTGTTACAATATACACGTACCTTACTTAAATATTGTAATTCCCGTATCAATATATTGTAAACATTAATTATTAATTTGAGTCATGGAAAGGACAATTATAATTGGTGATATTTTCAAAGATTAATAGCTCTTTCGGTATGTACATATGTATGTATGTATGTATTTGAGACAGGGTGTCACTATGTGGTTTAGGTTGGTCTTGAACTCACTATAGAGCCTAAGTTGGTCAAGCACTCACAGTGATCCTCTTGCCTCAGCCTCTCAAATGCTGGGACTATAGGTGTACACTACCATGCCCAACATATTAGATTTTCAATAGTAAACATTCACCTCCTAATGATGCTATTTCCAATAGTTACTTGGACAAAAATCTTTTTGAGATCCTTTTTTAAAAAATAAAAGAATGTGATCATAGTATGTGTTAATTTGTTGTACAGGGACTCCTGTAATCATAGGTTTCTGGTGTGTGGTGAATGTTTTGGTATTATATAGATAACACCCATTATATGATGGTCCCTCTATGTAGAAAGGAAGTTTTCATTTCTTCCCATTTCACTGCTGTAGCTGCTCTTGGTGTTAGTGTCATCATGAAAGCTGAGGAGTAAGTGAGCCCAAGAATAACATGTTGAAAGGGGAAACCATTCCACTAGTGAGAACACTAGAAGAAATCTCGCAAAATTATTTTATGGCTCATGGGCATTTAGTTAGTATGCTTCCTATGTCTTAACCAGTATGAACATATCATATAAACTCCAATTAGCGAGCATTTAAATGGATAAATCTGTACAAGTTCTCAATATTCATAACCTTATCGTATTTAAAAGTATGTATTTACATAGTCTCAAAGTTATGCTTTTAAGAAAAATTGAATACATTCTCAAAATACATTCACTTTAACATTACAGATATTTAATGCACCTAAGGTAAAATTAAATGCATTTATATGGCAGTAAGGCTGTTTATATTATGCAGCATTGTGTTTTAAAAGTATACAATGTTAAAAAATAGTTTAAGATTTGATAAATCTTGTAGCAGACTGCTATGCAAGGTTAAATTCTACACAAAATTTTTAAAATAAGAAAATGGGTTAACTATAAGAATAACTAATATTTACGGAATACTTTTAAAATGCTAAACATATTTAAATCTTATCAGCAGTCTAATTTAACTCTCCCCAATATCCTGGGGGTAGGGTTTACAACCACTGTATTGTATGTTTATCAAAGAATAATAAGATTTAAATATTTAAATTTTTAACTTTATACATTCAAATAAGTATCATTTATTAAAGAAAACATCTTGGGATGGCAGACACAGTTTTTGCAATAATATTGCAATTGCTTGGATACTTTGAAGATAAATACCCTCACCACGGGGCAAATTTTTGAGAGTAGACTCAAATTGTTGATCCATAAACAATTGCTGAGAATCAAATATAATAATTGAAAAGGAATAATAACTAATAAGCCTTTTTGTAGGTCATTATGTAGATATAAACTGACTCTAAAATATACTTGGGAGGACAAAGGGATTCGAATATTCAACATAGTATTAAAGAACTAAGTTGGAAAACTCACATTATACAATTTTAAGACTTACTGTAAACCTACAATAACCAAGACAGTGTGGTATGGGTCAAAGAAAAAACCAGGGAACAGAGCTAGGAGCCCAATATAGAACCAAAGAAATACAGTTATTTTTTTTGTACAAAAATATCTGTAGTTAACATTGTCAACAAGAATTAAAAGAAAAAATTGAAACAACCCAAATAGATACCTATAAATGTCTGTTTCCTTATGGTTTCCATTATTTCCCATCCATACAATAGAATGATACCCAGTTGTAAATAAGATACATCTATTAAGATGTGTTATTTACATGTAACAACTCTCCAAGATAAATGTAATCATTACGTACTGAAAATATGTCCTAGTAAAAATTTTTAAAAGATACTGGAACATTGGTATGGAGATTGGCATATACACATGCACAATTGTATATAGATGTATAAATTTATTTTAATAACTAAAATCCAGACTTTATTTTTACTTAATGTCCTTTTGCTGTTCCAGAGTCTCATCCATATCACATGACATTTAGTCCTCATGTGGTCTTATTCTCCTCCTAGCTGACAGCTGCTCATGTTTTCCTTGATTGTGATGACCTTGACAGTTTTGAGGTGTAGTAGTCAGGCATTTCATAGAATGTCCCTCAATTTTGGACTTCTCTGATGTTTTTCTTATAATTATACTGGGATTATAAGTTTTTAGGGACTAAATAGGAAAAGTTCATTCTTATCACATCCCATCAAAGGTACCTGCTATCAACATGACTCAACAATACTGCTGATCATGATCACTTGGCTCGTGAAGTGATGGTCAGGTTTCTCCACTGCGGTTTCCTTTTTCCCACACTGCACTTTTTGGAAGGAAATCATTATGTGAACCCTACACTTGAAGAATAGGGAAGTACATTCTACTTCTTTGAGTGTGAATTATCTACATAAATTATTTGAAATCTTTTTTTTTTGATACCAGGGATCGAACTTGGGACCTTGTGCTTGCAAGGCAGGTGGCAGAACCACTGAGCTAAATCCCCGACCGTATTTGAAATTCTTTGCATGGAAGATTTGTCTATTCTTCACCCATTTCTTCCTTTATTTAATCAATTTTTTATGTCAATGTAGACTCATAGATACTTATTTTATGCTTTGAGTTACAATCCAATATATCTGCTTTATTTTCTCCCTCCACTTATTTCGTCTTTGGCCATTTGGAGCATTTTGAATTGGTTCTTGTGTCCCTTTGACTTTCCATATCATTGCTGTTAGTTTCGGGTTTTGTTGATGACACTGTCATTTTTTGAGCAGTTTCACAATTTCTTATTATAAACTACTCTGGGCTCATCTTGCAAATTTCCTGCTCTGGCCTCAATATCACTCATTACCTAGGGATTCTTGATTCTTTTTTAGAAAATGGAATTAGCAACCAAGATCTGAGTACTAGGTATGCTTGTTGTAATTGTGATGTTGCTTCTAGATTCTCTCAGCTAAGAAGATATGGAAATAGAGTGTGAATTTGTATATATGCACTTATGTATAAATATTACTAATATGTATAAATATTATGAATTTGAGATTCATTGTTACTTTTAGATGGGCTCTACTTATTCCTTTTTAATCATTGCATAATATTCCATTATATGGATGTGCCGTTTGTGTATACATTGTATACCATTTGTGTATACACTCATTTAGTTCTTGATGACTATGAACAAGACTTCTACAAATTGTTGTGTGTCAATTTTTGGACTTAACTTTTCAGATCAGTTCAGTAAATACCTAGGGGCACAATTACTGCATCAATAATTTGGCTAGACTATGTTTACTTTGTAAGAAATGGCCAAATTTTCTTTCAGAGTAGGTGTAGTATTCTGCATTGACTCCAGGAATGATAGAAAGTTCCTGTTGCTTTGCATTCTTGCCAGTGATTGGTTTTGTCAGTTGTTTGGATTTTAAGCACTATAATAGGTGTAGAGTAGCATCTCCTCTTAGCTTTAATTTGCATTTTCCTAATGAGAAAATATCATACTAATCACAGTCAAAGGATTGAAATTTTACAAGATAACTGACCAATACTTTTCAAAATTGTCAGATTCATTATAAACAAGAAAAGTATGAGCAACTGTCACAACCAATAGGAGCCTAAGATTAAAGGATGACTAAAGGTGCAGTGGCATCTTGGATTGGACCCTACAACATAAAAAGGACAGTGAGTAAAAATCCATGTAATCTGAATAAAGTATGGACTTTAGGGTAATAATAATATATTGAGTTATTTATTAATTATAATAAATATATCAAAATCATAAGATATTAGTAATAGGGGAAATCTGTGTGGGGTATATAGAATGGCACTTTTCAAATCTAAAAGTATTCTAAAATAAAAGCTCACTATAAAAATCATCTAAAACTTATTTCAACAATAAAATTCAGGAGGAAATTATGAGTAGCAAGTGTAGTTATAAAGTTATACCACTCAGCTGTGCTTGGGGCAGTGGTTTTCAGTGGACCTTGAATCAAAAGAAATTACTTTTGCAAGTCAGTGGTGTGCATTTTATATTTCTGTTAAAAGCGCTAATATTCATGCACTCCTTAATATTTTCCAAAACTATTCTAAAAACATCACACATTTTCACCTTATCCTTTCACCTCTTGAAAGTCACTACATTGAATTGGAAATTTTTATTTTAAAAGTATATACAAATTTTTATCCAAAAAAGATAGATTCCTATTGGTATTAGCATTGATGTGTGACTATATTTTTAAAAGGGTCTTTTTATTTATAGTCACATTTAAAAATTTCTAGCAGCCTCCAGGGAAAAATAATTCCAAATACTTCATCATTAATTTTATGATCAACTTTCATTTCTCTTTCAATATACTAATTTACATTAATGTATATGTATACTCAAGAAAATGATATCACAAACTCTTCAGTATTATCCTCGTTTAGCATTTTGGTGTACATTTTAGTGGTGGTATAAACTCTCTGCAGTTGTCATTAGTTTTCAACATAATTTAGGTAGCCTTAATAATAAAGGGATGCACTTACATATCCATAGGGTTCTATTGTAATATAAACATTACACCCCAAATATTTTGAAAACAAAAGATTTAGAATTGTAAACCTTCAGGGCAGACATCTGTCAGTTCAGCGTCTGCCATTTCCAATAAACTCATTCATGCAACTCTTATTCCTTAATCAAATATCAAGCTCAGCTGTTGGGGCTGACATCCAAGCAGATTTTTTCAAATTATTGTTTCATATTGAAAGAATACTTATTAACCATTTGTGTAATGTTTACCAAATGCAGATGTAAGACAAATATGCTCTTCTTTGAAAGCTGATAAAGCAACAAATGACACCTGAAAATCGTCCAATGAGGTATGTTGCTAGTGAGAGTGTCCTTAACTTACTCTGTCTTCACTTACTCTGCTTCCACTGTATAAATGTTCTGTTTAACAAGGACAAAATGATACTATAAAACCCAGGATCAAAATATCCTGTCCAAATGTTGTTTCAGAAAAATCTATGCTTAGTCCATACTTGAACAAGCAGAGGGAAATAAAAGATTCTTGTATCCAACAGAAGAAAGAACAAGGCATGCATATAAAAACAAGTTATTCTAAATTTTAGTTGATGCAAATATTATAAAACTGTCCACATATGCCACATATACATTTTTCTCATGAAAACATTTCATCTTAATACAAACTGGTCACAACAGCTACAGCAAGAAATTCCTCTCTGCTGCCACCGTGGGATGTTATCATTACTGACTACACTGAGAAACCTGTCGATGACAATTTAGGACTCAGTCTGATTGCAGTATTCAAGTGCAGTGTAAGTGGATTTTTTCCTTAGTGCTCTATTTGTAGATCTCTTTAATTTTTATTTATGCCTGCTGGTTGTTGACTTATATGAAAATTCAATGCGATAAAGGCTTTGGCTCAACCAAATTCAATTTCAAAGATCATCAAAAAGTAAGATTTATAAAATAGTTTTTAGGAATCTCTCACCCCAGGTGAGAGAAATACACCTTGAGGACTTGGCACCTGCTGTTTAAAGGCGCTGTCCTCTACTGTGGAGGACATCCATTCTCTTTCAGGTTAACGAGGCTTCATTCCATTTCCATGGGCAATGGGTAAGAGTAAATTAGCTACATCATTGAAACCTTTTTGTAACAAAACTTTTTATGATTGTAGTCCATGCCACAGATGGTAGATTCTTTCTAGGCACATGCAGATAAACCCATCAGAATAATTTTTGAAGGTTATTTGCTTAACATTGCATCACAACTCTTGGCTAAATTTCTTATACTGTTAGATTTCCTGTGGTACATTATTTTTCTCCTCCAGTGAACTTTTATGAAATTATTTAATTCTGTACTCCAGGTAACCAAGACTGAAGGTAAATATTCTTGCAAAAATTTTAAATGCTGGTCATTCAATATTTTAAGGAATCAATCTCTCTTCAGAGTTCAGCTGGTCATGTCTTTGGTTAAATTATCAAGTCATAGACTCACTGAGAGAGAAATAGGGCAAATAATTCCTTTCACAATAGCATCCAAAAAACTGAAATACCTAGGAATCATCCTAACGAAAGAAATCAAAGACCTCTTCTCTGAAAACTATGGCACTCTGAAAAGAGAGATTGAAGATGATACCAGAAAATGGACAGACATCCCCTGCTCCTGGGTAGGAAGGATTAATATAGTGAAAATGGCCATACTTCCAAAACTGCTATTTAGATTTAATGCAATTCCAATTGAGATCCCAGCAGCATTCTTCATAGACCTCGAGAAAACAATCCAAAAATTCATTTGGAACAAGAAGACACCCAGAATAGCAAAAGCAATTCTAGGTAACAGAGACATGGCAGGGGGTATCACAATCCCCAACCTGCAACTATACTACAAAACTACTGTGATAAAAACAGCATGGTACTGGCAAAGAAACAGACTTGAGGACCAGTGGAACAGATTAGAAGATGTAGAAACAACACCAGACACACTCAGCCATCTCATCTTCCACAAAGGAGCCAAACACCTTCACTGGAGGAAAGATAGCCTCTTTAATAAATGGTGCTGGAAAAATTGGGCTTGTACTTGCCAAAGATTAAAACTAGACCTGTATCTCTCACCATGCACTAAACTAAAATCAAAATGGATTAAAGATCTAAATATTAAAATAGAAACTCTGAACCAGTTGGAACAGAGGTTAGGTAGAACCCTTGAAGACATCGGTGTAGGAAAAGATTTTATGAACAAAACCTCAGTTGCCCATGAACTAGCACAAACAATCAACAAATGGGATCTCTTCTTATTAAAAGCCTTCTGCACAGCAAGAGAAAGCACCAGCAGTGTGAAGAGACAACCCACAATGTGGGAAAAAATCTTCACCTGCTCTTCCTCAGACAAAGTTCTACTATCTCAAATCTATAAAGAACTTAAAAAGATCAGACCTCCCAAATTTAAAGACCCAATCCAAAAATGGGCATCTGAAATGAACAGACATTTCTCAGACAAAGAAGTAGAAATAGCAAATAAATACATGAAAAAATGTTCAACATCACTAGTAATTTGAGAGATGCAAATGAAAACAACACTGAGATTCCACTTCACTCCAGAAAGAATGGCTGTTATCATGAAATCACCCAATAACAAATGCTGGCGGGGCTGTGGGGAAAGAGAAACCCTGCTCCACTGCTGGTGGGAGTGTAGACTGGTGCAACCACTGTGGAAATCAGTATGGAGATACCTCAAAGAACTAGGACTGGAAGTCCCATTTGACCCAGCTATTCCACTGCTGGGGATCTTCCCCAAAGATTTAAAAGAATCATACCACAGTGATATATGTGCACCCATGTTCATAGCAGCACAGTGTGTAATAGCTAAAACTTGGAAACAGCCCAAATGCCCATCAACTGGAGACTGGATCAAGAAAATGTGGTTTTTTAATAAAATGGAGTATTACTCAGCCATAAAAAATGAGAAATTAGAGACATTTATAGCTAAGTGGATGCACATTGAGGCAATACTCTTAAGTGAAATAAATAGGACACACATGTGTAAATACTGAATAGTTTCTCTGGTGTGAGAAACAAAGTGTAAATAAGGACTAAATGTATAAAAGGTAATGTGAAATAGGAAGAAAAGGGGCAAAGGGGAAGGAAGTGGGAGGGATAGGGGAAAGGATAGAAGGCAATGGGATTAATATGAGAAAATGGAAAAATAGGAACAAAATCTTTGTAAATAGGGAGGAATGGAGGGGTTGAAGGGAGGGCTGGGCAAGGGTGAGAAATAAGAACCAAGAGAGACTATGTAAAGGTGCAAATTTCCAATGATGAATGTCATTCTATTGTATACCTAAAATGTACCAATGATTAGAATGAATAATCGAAAATGTAAAATAGGAAGAAAAGGTCCAAAGGGGTAGGGGTAGTGGGAGGGGCAGGGGAAAGGAAAGAAGGGAAAGGAAAAATGATGAGAAATGGAAAAAATGGAAATAAAGTCTTTGTAAATAGGGAAGGGTGGAGGGGGTGAAGGGAGGGCTAGGAATGGGGAAAAAATAAGAACCAAGATGCATTATGTAAAGGTACAATTCCCAATGAGAAATGTAATTGTGTTGTATACCTACAATGTACCAATAAAAGAATTTAATACAAGAAAAAAAATTATCAAGTCAAATACACTGGACTATTTCAGGCCAGCTGATGCTCAGTCAGGACCCCCATCACTCCCACCTCCTGTGTTGATGTGCTTACAAAAGAGTAAATGACTTCAAAATAAATCCAAAAAACACTGGCACTAATACTAGATAACATCAAAATGCGGCCAACTCATATAATTTAGGACACACAAATGAAACTATGTCATTCATATATTAATAGCCTGCTGGTCTCTATGCCAGAGAAAAAAAATTCCACATCAGCCCTTCTCCTTTCAGTAAGTTTGAAGGCAAAGCAAATACACATTTTGCGTGATGAAATTCAGAAATGACAATTTTGCTTCAAGGTCTCTTAACTAGGTATGCATGAGATATTCTGAAGCAATGAGAATATTCATTTAAATTTACCACACAAGAGTATATGAGCTTATATTCGCCTCACAAAATGAAATTTTGAGTTTCCAGATGAATAAATTAGACTGAAGATCATTCTATTCATCCATATGGAAATAACATAACTATAATACAAGCTTCCAATTTAAAAAATAGTGTTTTTCAAGGATAATAGATTATTATTGAATGTTACCAATTAAATAAACAAAAAGCATAGGCAATAACAGTGCATCAAAACCAGATATTTCAAATCTTATTTGATGTAAATATTATAAAGCTATCCACATCTGCTAAAACAATAGGCAGACACTTGGGAAACATCTTAAAAATAAGAGAGCTGGAGATGCATAGGCTTAGGAGACATTTTACAACATTTAATTGTCTTAGTTTTCTAAAACGGAGCCTCCAAAGTGAATAGAAAATGTAAAAAAAAAAAAATGAACATACATTCCTGCTGAAAATACAGAGGCAATTTAGTGGGCTGGAAGAGATTAGCCAGACTTAGATAGAGCCAGGATATCTGTGTTCACATCACTATCACTGCAAGAATCACCCAAAGAATTCCACCTAGTAGAGACTACAATTATGTGGCTAATTCAAGAAGTGATTATTATTTTCAATTCTGAATTTAGAAATTAAGAATTTACCAAAAGTCATAATCTGGCAAAAATCAAACTAACACTATCTTGAGACTTTCATATAACAACACCATTAATAACCAATTCCTCTTTTCCCTTCATCACTTGCCCTTGTATCTTAAGAAGTCTTTATTTTAAGCACTAGCATTTATTCTTTTCATTCATTACATTCATTAAGGATTTCCTCAAATGTCACCACACTACAGTATTTATATATTCATCTTGGGTAAGAGGCTAGACATAACTGTAAGGCTTGTGTGCACACTTCTAAAAATTTTCCTTCCCATAAAAATTCTCCATATCAAAG
Organism: Heterocephalus glaber; assembly: GCF_053883595.1. Lineage (NCBI taxonomy): Eukaryota > Metazoa > Chordata > Mammalia > Rodentia > Bathyergidae > Heterocephalus > Heterocephalus glaber. The sequence goes on from NW_028258368.1 coordinate 8,171,627, forward strand.
AAAAGTCCAGCTTTGAGTGTTGACTCAGAAGGTTCATCCCTGGGTGATGTCAAAACCAGGACTGATTTGGAATCTGGCAGTGACAGCCAGGACTTAAAGATCAGATGGACCTTTGAAAATTTGGCAAGGAAATCAGGTGCATATTAGTAGCCCAATTGGAAGTGATCCCTACCAAATGTGATCAAGCCAGGTGGGCAGCAGTGGACAAGGCACAGTGTCTAGGACATCCAGAGCCGAGAAATGAGCTTGTGACAATGAGGAGTACAAGGACAGGATTCCAGTTCTGAGAAGAACTGAAGTAGGTGAGGAAGGCAAGCAGGAGGAAAGCACAAAAGTACTCTTGTAGGAGCCACAGGTATGGCAGGGAGCTTACAGACTTTGGGATATATTGGGGAGGGGTGGTCAATTTGTTTATACTTCTTTTTAAGAAATAGGTAGAAATAACCAGAGCATACGGACCCAGCAAGGGATTCTCAACTCTTAAATAATTTGGGACAATTAATTTATAATCTACTTGAACAATTTAATGAAAATAACAAAAATATTTCTGACTTAAAATTTATGATCAATTGATCACTGAATACAATCATTTGATCATTTGAAATCAAGTAGTTAAAAAGGAAACACGCTTTCTTTATTACCTTAATTTTAGGGTTTGTAATCAAACATACAATCTAGTTTGTTTTAGCTAGAGCTATTGACTTGGCAAACCAGACTGTGATTCATTTGATCTAATAAAATTCAGGGGGGTGGATCTAGATTGCCAATTTTCTCTAGCCTATGAAAGGAAAGCCACCATCTCATTAGAAACTTTGTATTTATTGGAAAGAATTCGACTGGTGGCTAGTTATCACTGGCATTGGACAGCATGATTTGTATTGTCTTGAAGGAAAAAATTCAGGGGCTGGACTCTAAAATTCAATTCACTGCAATCATTGCTGCATTTGCAAATTTATCAGGCAGCTTAATATAAAATATATCAGTAAAGTTAGGAGGGTCTGGCAGTAAACAGAACACACATTTAGATGTCACAAGTGTTAATGAGAAAAATTTGCTTTTATAGTAATAAAACAAATTATAAGATTGCATTGTTTGGACAGATAATACAATAAAGCTACCAGTGGGCTAAACAATATTTCAAATGTGTTTTATGAAATGATAATGCCAGTAGAGAGAATTTACAGAGTGTTAAAGTGTTTGTACATATGTGTGTCATTTAGCTAGTCACAGTTAATTATTACATCTGCACTTTGTATAGGCAAGAAAGATATTAAACTGGTTTTTGATTTTAAAAAAATCTCCTCAATTTAAAACCTTAATTTTGCTTCATACAAAAATAACTTCTAAGTAATTTTCTCTTCTACCACTGTTTGCAGGGGTTCGGGAAGTATTCAGGGAAGGTCAAGGTGAGGGTAATGAGAACAGTAGGAGAGAAATAAATGCCATTCTCATACCTGCCATTGGGCCTATGGATTTCCTCCTCCTGAGACTGATTTCCACTACAGACCTACCCTTCCCTGGGGACTCTAGAAGTAGCACAAACCAAACGATCAGACTAAAAGGAGAATTTCATTTCAAATTCTCTCTCTCTTTTTTTTTTTTTTGGTACTGAGGATGGAACTCAGGATCTTGCGCTCGCGAGGCAAGTGGCATTACCACTGAGCTAAACCCCCAGCCCTCAATTTCTTTTTTTTAATACATTAATATACTGTCCATAAACAGGTATTTGGTGGTTCCATACAGAATATTTGGACATTTGATTTTTTACTTACAAAAAATTTTAATTTGTGAGTAGCATAATCTTATAAATTAGGATATTAAAACAATCTTCACAAATATGATCAACACCATTTTGTACATAACTCAAAAATAAAGAAACCTAATAAAATATTAAAGACAGCCACATGATAAAAATATAGATATTCTAATTCTTAATTCAACATTCAGTCTAGTATACTGGCTTTCTTTTAATATTAATTTTTTTCCTGGAAGAACATAGGAAAAATACATCTGTATAAAATATTCCCCATAATGAAGTCTTATAAGTTAATCTGAAAGTGAAATGTAGAATGACTATAATTATTTTCAAAATTAAAAATTTCACAAAGGTTTAAATTTTAGGTAATGTTTGATGTACTTTGAGGTTCAATGCTTGCATTATTTGGTTGATGTTCTTGTGTATTATTAATCTTGATATTTATAATGACAACATAGCTATCACAGCCAGGTGCTGAGAATTTTTCAATTTTCAAATCTCAGAGTATATTTAGTAACTGCCATTAAGTAATGTTTCGACCACACGAAGCCTTATAATTACTGTTATATTTATTGGATCAAATAAAGGAAACAGAAAATAATATGAAGATTTGTATTGTATATAAACTGGAACATCACATTTAGTGTAAAGTAAGTCCCTAGGCAGTGAAATAATTAATTGCTCTTTTAATCTTATGGTTTTGTTTTAATATCCAATTAAGCATAAAGAAGTCCATATTTTAGACTTCAATTACCTACACATACACACACACACATATGCACACATATGCACACGCTGAAAAAAAATCTCCCCAAGTGATCAGCTAGAATGAGACTGTTCTCACAGGCCCTAGATTAAAGAGATGCCAAAACACAATGGCAGAATGTTACTGGAAAACAATTTTTTGTTTAATGCTAGTTCAGAATTCATCAGTTAGGGACCACTTGCTGGATGAAGGTTTTAATTTTTGAATAAAAAGCTTCTTCATATAATGGACTTATATCTTTTAGTTTCTCTCCCTTAAGCTTTAGGAAGCCATGGCACATGATTTTTAAACAAGCCCTCTGCTGTCTCCCATTAGTCCATTTTGAGTAAGCAAATAAATAATCCTTTTAATCATGAGGGATGATACAATCCCATTGGTAAGACATCAGATAGTCCCCTGCTGAATTCAGGAGAATAATTTCCACAGCTAGGACGAGTGCAGGATAAACATCTCCAGATAGGATGTCATGGCTGAATTAAAAAGCACTGTGTTAGGAGCAGAGATGGATTATTATTTTATTGCATTATAATCCACAGCATCATTAACTTGGATGGCATCTTCTATATTCACATTCTCCTTTCCAGCTGTAGTTGAGTGCTGATAATTGACGCCCATCTATATAGGCTACATGAGAATGAAGAAAGAATGTATCTGAACACAACTTTTAAGCATGAAATACTGTGCCTGCCATAAAGTGTTGGAACTTTGTCATATTCTCTAAGTGGAGCCATTTAAATTAATCTTTTTCAACCTTTAGGCCCAGTACTGAACATATTTATTTTCTTTGACCTCTCTCAATGTGTGACTTCTGGCCATTTATTCTCTTTTTAGTTGACTTTTTTCTTATCTCAAAGAGCTCAGTGGGATTTTATAAAGTGGAACTATTAAATTTGAATGCACTGCATCAACAGTTCTTAGAGCCATTTCTTTAAAAAGACATAAATATGCTTTGGCAATAAAATTAAAACCCACTTCCACTGAGCATTGTATATTATCTTCCTCTGCCTATTATTATCTTGCCCATCATGATAAAAAAAATATGACCAGACATTTTTTTTCTTTTTGATGTCTTGGGAGGTGCTGAACACCATCATCATCATCACCATCACCATTAATGTCACAGCTAATACTTTAAGAGCACATATAAAATGGCAGGCACTATTTCTAAAACACATGTGCATGGACAATTTATTTATAATATATATGAAGTGTAGGAGTATAGTAGACATGTTAGTATTTTGTGTATGTTACATTAATCCTAACAACAATTCTGTGGCAGTGCTTCTATTACCATCTCTATTTATAGATGAATAAATGGAGGCAAAGGAGACTAGGCTTTTGCCCAAGATCACAAAACTAACAAGTGGCAGAGCTGGCCCAGAACTGTTGACATGATACGGATAAGGAAAGCTTGGAGAGTTCTCTTGTGAGCCAGATGAATTTTTCCAACCTAAATATGTCACCTGAGCTTTCCGACAGGGCTCCACGGGTCATGATGTGTACAGATCTAAATTCAACAAGGAAGTTTGTTCTTAAGGTCTCAGACATAGCATCAAATTTAGGGCACATGACAAAATTATTTTTCATTGCTTACAATTAGGACAATTAAAAACTCAGAAAACTATAAACACATTGAGTCTGTATACTGTGTGTCTTTCCTTTTCTGTTGGTTGCCCAGTGAAAGAATTTTATTTTTTTTCTTTATAATGAATAACAAAAACTATTTTTCCTATGTTTAATACAAGCCTAAACTAGTTCATGAAGAACAATGAAGTATCCAAAGTGCATTTGAATGAATGAATGATGAATAATGATGAAGGAATAAGAGAATTGGCATGTCAGGTTCAGCAATGTCCTAAGTCCCATTAAATAGGTCACCAAGGTTTTTGTTTTGGATTTGTTTTTGCAGTAGTGCGGAATGAACCCAGGGCCTTCCCACTGAGCTACCTTCCCGGCCCTTTCTGTTTCTTATTTTTTATTTTGAGACAGGGTCTCACCAAGTCACTCAGCTGCCCAGGCTGGGTTTGAAGTTGGAATTCTCCAGCCTGCGCCTTCAGAAGGCTAAGTTGTAGGCATTCACCATCACACCCAGCTAGCCATCAAGTTTTTAAAAGCACAAAAAATGAAATTGTCATATTTTTCTCTGAGTGGCTTCCAATCTTTAAAAGGAACTTATTATTATATGAAGTTCATTATTTTTAAATTTTTGTAGCTATTATTTCACTCTAAGAAAACAAATTAAAATAATCTAGATACAAGATTTTTCTGTTTCTCTAATTTTCAGAATTTAAACATTCCTCAAAAATGACTGCTTCAGCCTGGGGATGTAGCTCAGTGTTTCTGCTGCCTGCCTCGAAAGCCCAAGGTCCCGAGTTCGAGCCCCAGTACCAAAAAAAAAAAAATGACTGCTTCACAATGCTTTGTTTATAAAAAATTGACTCATACTAGACTTAGAGCATATTTTTATTTATTTATTTATTTATTTTTTGGTACCAGGGATTGAACTAGAGGATATTTTTTTGAGAGATTTTAAACTTTAAAATACAATTCAAGGGGTCTGGGGATTTAGCTCAGTGGTTTCACCACCTGCTGCACAAGCTCAAGGACCCAAGTTCGATCCCCAGTACCAACCCCCCCCCCAAAACATACATACATATATATATATATATTTGAAGAATTAAGTTATACACAGATGAAAATTCTGAGAGAATCTATATGTGAAGAGAGTGTGATCTAATGGAAAGTATAATTAGAGGAGACAAAGCTTGCAGACAGATATGGCTGGATGCTTGCTCAGAGGCTGGAACACTTCAAGGTAAAATCTTAGTTTGTTTTACCTGAATATATGGTGTGTCTTTCCTATTATTCTTGAATTCTATAAAAATAAACACTGTAAGAGTTATAATAGGTTACAATAAGAGTCATATTGGATGCTATCAATATCTTCATCACAACTTGTAATTCATTTACATATAATTAAAGGTAAGTGTCCTACATGGAAGTAGGAAGAGCTGGGAGCCTACTATTCCCTTTGTTACTAATAAAGTGTCAAGAAAAAAATCTCTTCAAAACCACACAGCTGGTAAATGTCAGACCTTGAATCCACATCTGTCTCCAACAAAGGAAAAGAGAAATTTTCCTTTGCAGAAAGAATTTGGTATCTCCATCCAGCAATTATTTACTGAGTGTCTATTAAGTAAAGGGAGAATACAGAGTTGCTGCCCAAGGCATTGTTTTGCCTTCAAAGAGCTTAAAATTTAATAGAATCTCTAATAATGAGTACATGTAAAACAATTCTGTGGTTATAATAATATAATTATTTACTGTTCATATGCCATAATTTTTAATTACAAAATGCATTTCAAATTTTAAAAACAGTATTTCCTTTCTCTTACTAAATACAATTTTCTTAACAAATGAACAGCAATATCAAAAGAACAAATAACCACATGTGAGGAGGACCTCAACAAAGGGGGCTTCTATAAAACTGAATGTAGTCTCTGCCAAATAATGTATGTTTGTAACAATAACTTCTGATCAGGTAGGTTGCCAACTGCTATGGTTTAGATATAAAATATCCCCCAAAACTCTCATGTGTTTGGAGAGTGAGTGGAACATGGGGCGTTGTGCTCGTCAGTGAATTCACCATTGATCAGAGCTCAGTAGCTGAATGTGCTGAGATAGGGCTTGTTTGGATGTGGGTTACTGGGGCTGTATTCTTGCTTCTGGCTGCTTTAGCTCAGCTTTTTGGCTGTCATGAAGTGAGCAGCTTTCTTTTGCTGTTCCCTTCCACCCTGATGTTTCTGTTTTAGAGCCAGTTGACCATGGGACTGAAACTGAGCCAATATAAAGCTCTCTTCCTTTAAGTTGTGGGTTTTGGATATTTCTCTCAAGTGATAGGAAAATGGCTGAGACACCAATATTCTCTCCTTCTGAAGGAAAGTCTCCAACATATGGCAAAATTGCTTTCAGCTCAGTCATATTTTGGTCACATGATGAAGCAGGATATAATTGAACAAAATCCATAACCCCTGAAAAAATCCAGGAAGGTTGAAAATATATCTACACATTTACATATGTATATTTATATTATTATAAATACACACATATATAATATATATTATATATACATATATAAAAATCTTGACTTTATTGCACCTTGGGGACAGATACTAAATCTTTCACCTATTAGTCAATCATCAGTTTAATAATTCTTTATAGAATCAATACTATTCCAGGCAAAGGAGATAAATGTAACAAATTTCTGCTCTCACATTATATAGTTCAGGGGACAAAAATTAAAAATTCATGTGCTGTCAAGCATTCTGGAGAATGGAGTAGGTTAAGGGGATTGATATGCAAGTTCAGCGGACATTTTATGGAGAAGTCCTCTCAGTGCAGGTACCGTGGCAACACAGATCCAGTCAAAATTCTGGGTGTGTTTTAAAGGTAGAACCAACAGAACTTGCCATGGATATATAGGGTCAGAGAAGGAGAAAGGTCATGGGTGAACCCAAATTTTGAGACCTAAGAACTGGTAGAATGGAGATGCCATTGGCAGATAAGGGCAGTCTGTGGGAGAAACAGGTTCATGGTTGTCAGGGAATGAGCAGCTCCACACGTGATTTCAGTTCTTGACATTCTATTGTTGAGATGGCCACTGAACATCCAAACAGAAATGCCCACTAGGCAATGGCATATATGATCCTCCAGTTAATGAGGAGCAATATACATCAGTATGTAGATGGTATTTAAAGCCAAGGGTTAGAGAAGATCCCCAAAGGAGTGGAAGTAGATGGAAAAAAGAAGGCAAGAAGACTTAGTCTCCAGGTACTCCAATGATGACAAATTTGGAAGATAAAATAAAAGAAATAATAATGAGGTGTCACTTCACATCCATTAAAAAATGGGGAAAAAACAAATATTAGGAGGTAGAGAAATTAGAACCCTAGGATATTGCTGATGAAAGTAAAAACAGTGCAGAAGTCACTGTGGAAAAGTTTGGTGATTCCTCAAGAATAAAAAATAGAATTACCATATGACCCAACAATTTAACTCCATATTCAGAGCAGCATTTTTCATAATAGCTCAAGGGTGGAAACAGTTCACATTCCCATTAACAGATGCATGGATATTAAAATGTATTATTTAGAGATAATAGAATAGTATTCAGCCATTAAAAGGAAGTTCTGGTGCACACTACAATGAGGGTGAACCTTGAAAATATGCTAAGCGAAGTAACCTAGAATTAAACATAAATTTTATGTGATTTCACTTATGAAAAGTGTATATAATAGGCAAAGTCACAAAAGCAGAAAGTAGAACAGAATATTACCACTGTGGGTGGTAAGAGGGAAGACCGGCAAATCATTGCTTAATAATTACAAATTCCTAGTTTGGGTGATTAAAAAGATTTAAAGTAGACAATAGTAATGATTATACTGCACTGTGAATGTACTCAATGCCACTGAGTTGTGAACTTTAAACAGTTAAAATGATAAACCTCATGTTATATACATTTTAGCACAATTTTTAAAAAAATAAAAAATCAACAGAACAGACTGAGAAGGAGAAGCGAACAAGGTAGGAAGAGAATGAAGAGGGAATGGATGCCAAGCAAATAAAGTGTTTTGTGGAGAAGAAAATAATCGTTTGGGTCAGAGGCTATGAAGAAGTCAAACAAGATAACTGCAAAATAATGGTGAAGGTGCTGAGGAGATCATAAAACTCTACATATTAACAAAATTAAAATAGCTCTTGCCCTTGAAAGAGTAATTCACTTTCCACTAGCCAATATTATCAGGACAAATCTTAGTATTATTATGGCATAGTATGAGATGCAACTAATTGCTTCAGAGAAACAGAAAATGCAAGAAGAAGGAGATGGAAGAAAAGAAAGACGAAAAGTGGGGGGGGGGAGGGAAATACTGTAGCACAGACAGCATTTTTACTAGCCCTTACATTCATGCTTTTATTCTCTGACCTCATAAGTATGGAATTCATCTATTTTAAAAGAAAGTAGGGGACAGGATGCTGATTGAAACTAATCAATCAGGTTGGGAGGTGATTAATAGGAGGCAGTCTTGTATGTGCTGCAGGCGGATCTACAATGCAGGGTGAGAAGTGATCGTTTTATAGTTCATTACATATCTGTGTGATGTTATTTATTGTTTACTTAAGCAATAGCAATTGAAGCACAGGCCAATTCCAGGGAATTAATGATCCACTGGGAGAGGCCATTACCTGTAGATATTAACCCCAGTCAGTTCATAGGTCTTCTAGGAAAATTCCTTTGAAGAACTATTTGTTCTTCATTCTTTGTCACATTTTAAAATAATACTCTAAATATTCTTTTAATGCAGTGTCATGGAACTATACTAACAGTTCCCTTAAGCTAATAGGGAAAGAAGCTCATAGTTTCTTTAAAGTAATAGGGGAGGAAAAGCTACAAAAACACCTCTTGAAAGCCTGAGTTCTATCCTATGCAGAAAGCAATCTATCAGATAGAAAGGAACAGCAAAATATGAATCAAAACACACTTAGAATTTATCTCACTGGGGTTAATTTTGAAGCTAACATTTTGACTTAAGTCTTTTTAGGGCTTGTAAACTCCCAAATATCTTCCCAATGGACTGCGTAGGAGCTCATAATTCTAGTTTTTTCTCCTGGTGAAAGTACAAAGGAAAAACACAAGATGTTAACACAAAGAATTAATGGGATTAAAACACTGGATCATTTATAAGGCACAACCTGTAAGTGACCAGAAGACTGGCCTCGAACCTGAAATGGTTGTTAGGGTTATATTTGTAAAACTTCCATTCTATTTCTCATTTCACTTCCCAACCAATTAAATAACAGATAGTTTCTATGCAAGGCATGATCCTGATTGTTATCAGGACCAAGGGTCCCGAAAATGCCAAACCGGAAACACCCCTAGTGATCCCCAAAGTCAGGAGAGGTAGTGGTATTTGTTTAAGGAAAAAGAGAACACAAGTCTTCTCATGTCTAGTCCAGCACTACTTTTACCTTAGCTTTGCTGATATAGATCTATGATTACATCTGTAATACGTACACACACACACACACACACACACACACACTTTGTGCCAAGTTCCCTCCTAACATCTTAACATAATGCTGACTTAATGTTCACAATGAGGTAAGCACTGCTATTCTTTATGCCCATTTCATAGATGAGATAGATGAGGAAATGAAGGAATGGAGGTATTAAATAACTTCTTTACCAGCTGGTATGTGAAAGAAAAAGTCTGAAAACTGAAACCTATACTTTAACCACTATGTAAAGAAAATTAGGGAGGGAACTATGAGCAGTTTATTTCCATTTACCTAGTCTGGCATTTAAAAATTAATCAATATTTGCATTCTGCTTATTGTATAATACTGTTCTAAATGTCTTCTAAATGTCAATTTGAGTCCTCATAATAACCTCATGAAATATTATTATCACCACCCTCAATTTATAGAGAAGGAAACTGAGAGGTGGGCTGTAACTTGACCTGGATCACAAAGCTGGGCACTGATGGAGAAGGGATTTACACTTTGTCTGGCTCTATAGCAGCTAAGCTTGCCAGTACACTTGGCCACCTCTCTTTTCTGGAGTTTTAAACACTCAAACTTAGACCCTTTTATCATATTCTTTCCCCCCTTCTTCTTCCATTTCCCAACTGGCTCTTGATTCTCCTTTAGTAGCTCGTCACCCACACATAAAAAAAAACAGACCATAGAAAGATATTTCTGTGTATTGAAAACATTTCCACTAAATTCACATATGTTTATTTGATAGGATTGTAGGACTGAGGTACAATAAGATGAGAGAAATGGGAGAGGAGCCAGAAGAAAAGAAAGCCAGAGGAGAAAAGGAACACTGATAGTTTGAGTTCTAACTCTAGCAAGAATGACAACAGTTAACATTTACTTATTAAAACCTTTCCACAAGAAGTTTACCCTTGCATTACATAAGTACTTTTTACTTGTGTAGAATAATTTTCATGACGGTCCTTTGAGGTCAACACTATTTGAAGTCTCATTTCACAAATAAGGAAATTGAGGCTCAGACAGGTTAATGAACTTTCCCAGCCAGAAAGGGGCAAGCATAGGATTTGAATGCCGGTCGTTAGCCCCTCTGTAGTACAGCACACACAGCTACCTAGGGACCCAGTCAAGGTTTAGGACTTCCCAGAAAGCCTTAGAGTCATCAGATAACACACAAAAGCCTAAGAAAGCAAAGGTCTTTTCAAGATCTTCTTTCCAATCTTTCTTCTGAGATATGCCAAGACTTACTGAGGCCAGAAGTACGCTTTCCTGGCTTTGTTTAGGAACTTCATTTGGGGCCCCTCCTCATCATCTTTCAGCTTCCAAGAAATGAAAGGAATCAAACATGTTGGTTGGTTCAATTTCTATGACAATGTTGTTATTAATCACGTGTCTATAGAGGAGGGGGTATAATTAATTTGGTTTAAATTTGAGGGTACAATTGTAAGAAATATTTTTAAAACTTAGTTTTATGAAGCCCTTATAGTATGCTAAGTACAGTACTTTATAATATGATCTCATTCACTTCTCCTGCTATGGGTTGAATGTTAACACATTCCCACCCTCACCCCACCCTAAGTTCATATATTAAAATCCTAACCTTCACTCCAGGTCATGGTATAAAGAGGTAGAATCTTTAGGAGGTGATCAGGTCATGAAGGTGGAGCTCTTATGACTAGGATCAGTTCCCTTATTTAAAAAAAAAAAAAGAGTAGTCCCTTGTCCCTTTTATTATTGAGATCATAGCAAGAAGATGATCACCTACAAACTACGAAGTGGACTTTTACCAGACACAGAAATAACCAGTCTTTATCTTGGACTTCTATCCTCCAGAACTGTGAGAAATAAATGTCTCTGTGCACAAACCATCTAGTGCATATTTTGTTATTGCAGCCCGAGTGGTCTAAGACACCTGCCCACACTATTTGACTATCCTCTCTTATCCTCTTTACAGAGAGAGAACATGATTTGGAAATGTATGGCAACTATCCCAGGTTACACCACATTTCTCTGATGGGGCATGCTCTCAAACCCAGCCCTTCTATCTGCACATGGCTATACAGGGTATAACATGAATGTGTCTGTTGGGAGCTGAGCAATGAATCATTACCAATACAACTTGTTGACATTTATATGGTGTGTGCCCAGAATCTTTACACACAGCAACCTTCTGGTAGGAATGCATTTTAGAGCATCTAATACTGCACATGAGGGGCACTGACAGGTCATAAGAGGGAGGGGCCCTTGGTGTAATGGTGGAAATGGCTAATGTTTGAGAGTATTTGGTTTATGAATAACTTGGTCCATTTCACCTAAGACAACTGCCATGTGGCTTGGCAGACCTTCCTTTGAGAGCCACAATTCTGATGGGTCCAAACACAGTATGGTAAGTACTTGCTGCTTACTTACTTCCTAGGTCATCTGTTTCCAAGAAAATTTCTAGTTTACACATTGTAATGGGCTGAACTGTTTCACCCTCAAATTCATATGTTTGAAGCCTAACTCCAGTACCTCCAAATATGAGTGCATTTATACATAATGAGGTAAGTAAAAATGAGGTCCTGAGAATAGGCTTTAATCCAATAGGGCTGTTGTTCTCACAAGAAGCAAGAATTTGGACGAACACATACACCAGGCATGCAGGTTCACTGAAGAAAGATTGTGAAGATGCAGGGTGAAGGCAGCTTTCTAAAAGCCAGGGAGAGAGGCCTGGAACACAGACTCTTCCTTATAGCTCCCAGGAGACCAAACCTCCCAACACCTTGATCTCTGACTTCTGGCCCCTAAAACTATAAGAATATAGATTTCTGTTGCTTAAGCCACCCAGTGAGTGTGTGGTATTTTGCTATTACAGCCCGAGGAGACTAATACAGACACAAAATTTGGTAATCTCAGTATTTGCTTTTAATGTTTATCTAGAGTTTATGTATATAAGGTAAGAATGAAATAAATATTTTTCAGATTCTCCCATTTAGGATGGGAATTCTTCACTGCCCTTTCTTGAAGTTCTAAGTACCTTATTTGTCCACTTGACTTCTAAAAGTTCTATGGCACATCCTGTTTCATTTGATGTGGACGAAGCTTTTCCCCTCAGGAAGGTTTTTAAATTAAATACCTTCCTAAGTTACCTGGAGTATTCCCAAATAATGCATTTGACATTTCAATGCAAATTACAAGTGAATATTCAGCAGCAGAGCCCACAGCCTGGAACTCAATTACTAGCTGTGAAGGAGGAAAGGAGACCTAGGATATCTGAGACCCATGAAAATAAGACTGGTTTTTTAAGTCTCTGTGATAAGAGAGTACATAGATCCCCTTTTTCTAGGCAAAGCTTTCAAATGTCTAAACCAAATTTCAATATTTCAACAAATGTTTGTGGAACACTTAGTAGGTATGTGCAAGCAGCAAGCATAAAATATTTTAAGGTACCCATTATGGCATCAGGGCTATTGAGTGTAGGCAGATTTACACTGACTTTGGAATCATTTTAATTAGAAATAAAATACTGCATTCTGGGTTTATTTTTTTGCATTCTATTAAAAAAAAAACTCAGTAAGTAGATATTCCATGTCTCATCTTTCCCTTTTGATAAACACAAAGGTAAAGAGAAAGACACTAGTGACCTAGAGATGGGGCAGAGGTGAAAGGCATGGGACCAATGTCAAGTATGGGGTGCAGTTCAGAATACCAGCCAGATATATTTTTCCACATATGGTTATTGTTTGGAGATAAGAAACTTTATGTTTCAACTTAACTCTGTCGAAAGAGGCCATCTCAGAATGCTCTGTTGAGGCCTGAACTGTTATACTAGAGATAAGCCAATGAATTATACAGACCTGACCACTCACACACAAAGAATAGGGTAGATATCGGCACTACATGAAAATCCACACAGTTGATATGGACAGATGCAATTCTAATTAAAATAGGAAAAGAGGAAAGAGAGAAAGAACGTGAAGTGCTTTTGAAGCAATGATTACCAGGATCTTCATTTCTATTTACAATTGGGGTAGAGCGCTGCTGCTTTTGGAAAAGGGATGAGAGTAAGAAAAAGAGCAGCGGGGAGGAACCATGAGGATAACCTCTGAGCCTTTACAAACAGTGGGGATATGTCATCCGAGCATGCCCACTGCTCATCCTGAAGCGCGAAAAGGCCGTGAGGGCAATTAGACCACAGAGAGCACCCGTGCGAGTCCGAGTCCTCACAGACAGCCACAGACCTGCTTTTCACAGGGCTGACAGAAACAGCAGCCTTTAACCCCCAACTACCTTTTCTCACACCTTTTAGAGACAACAGCACCATTCCGAAGAAGCCCCGACTTCTCCTCAAGGGATTTGCCTGATAAAAGGTCATGGAAAAAGAGGTTAGTATCGTTTGCCCCCAAGAAAGAGCTGCTATCTTAAAATAATTTTAAAGTTTTAGAAAGGACATTTTTCTTCATCTTACAAGTTTGTGTTCACTTTGAAAGCTTGAGGAGTTACAATCAATGTTTTTTGTGATCTCTGTTGAATGAACTCTGTTTGACTAGCAATCACTAATGAAGTCCTGAAAGTTTACTTACAAGACACACTAGTTTGTAAGGAGTGAATACATCATCCCACCCCAATGAGTTGTTTAACATCTGAAATTTCCATTTAAAGAGATGTTCATTTCTCAAAAAGTATTGCAGAGCAAATATTCATAGGCCCACAATAATTATTTTTTTAAAAGTCAATTATCTTGGAATCAACATCTCAACTTCTCTCACAATCTATTCCATGGAAATTCTACTCTGTTGTAAAAGCAAAATTAAAAGGAAGTTCCCTTTAAGTACTCAATAAATTGGATTTTTAAAAAATCCTCATTGCAGCCCCATTTCATATCAGATTTAGGATTGACACTGGCAAATGAAACAGTGAGTAAAATCATTCTGGCTGTATGCTTAATCCAGTTAGTCAATTAGCACCAAAAGACTTAGCCTGAGTCAGCAGGCTGATGACTTAAATCAAATTGATAGTCAGAAATTTGTACGGACTTGGGCAGAAATTGTTCCTTTAAGTAGCTCTATGATCCAGATCCTTAATCTCTTTCCCTGTGTGCAAAGAGAGATCCTCCTTTGCTACAAGACTTCAATCTAAACTGAGACTGGCTATTTTTTGAAATTGAGATACAGTCAAGACTAATAGAAGGTGGCAGGGGCCAAGATAACCTCCAAAGGCAGTTAATCCAAAATGTGTTCTGCTTTGGCTAAATGGAGACTTAAAATGGATAAGCTGGTTGCTGATCTGATCATAATCCCCAGTTACATACCCAAGCACTTCTTTTTCAATCTTGAAATCATCGTTGGTTCCAGCTAAGAAACTAAAGTCAAGCCAATAAGCATTTAGCTGTTCACCAAGAGCCAGCAGCCCACAGCTCACAGAAGTTAGCACCAGGTGTTAGCTATTCTAATGGCTCTGGTCCCCATGTGCCACAGGATTCCCCCCACTGTCCCCATCTCAAATCCTCAGAACAATTTACTTTCCTAGGACCTTCTAAATAGACCATAGGCAGGGCGCACATAATTTCCCTTTCTAACAGTGAGGCAAACTATGGAAACAAACACATTCTGGCTGAATGTGACTAACACACTCTAATTCTCTAACGTCAGGCAGAAAATACAGGGTTAAGCATGGCAAATAGAAATTTAGCAATCGTAAGTGAAAGCCCGTTAATATACCAAAGTGTGTAAACATTATCATTTACACTTTGGAAATACATTACTAACATGAACCTAAAAGGTTATGAGATGCTGTCTTCTTGCAAAAGAAGGTAAGCATGTACAAATGATTATAATTTATTAATCTTATTTTGTCTTCCAAAAGGAAAGCAGGAGAAGACTAGCAGCAGCATAATACCTGATTCCATTATGGCTGAATAATAAAGTTATCCAATGTGTGTATTTGGGAGGGAGAAGGATGAAAGAAAACAAACACAGGGAGAATACATGACTGAATCAAATGCCTTTATAAAAGCTTAAATATTACACACTTCTATATTCAAGAAGGAGGAGGAAAACAAAACTAAAAAGATGAGGGATTCCAATGTAGAAAATTGATGTTATGTAAAGTAGCAATGAAGCTTTGTTCTTTAGAAGCCACCAGGAGCACCTGATTATTGAAAACCTGCTTTTCTAGAAAATGTCACCCTGGCTGATAGTGACTGGCACCTGCAGAGAGACAGGCCCAGGGTCTGGATCCACTTCATCCCCTCAAGGACTCAGTGAGACAGGCAGCGGTGTTATACCCACTTTCTGAGCTCAAAGGCACAATATGTGTTTAAGAGACTTACCCAAAGTGACAGGGAACCATAATACAGCCTGACTTTGAGCCTGCTCACTCACTTCCAATGACAGTCCCTTCTGAGCTGATTCATTTGGGACAAAATAGAACTTTTTTGTGCATGCTTTGACACGGGGTTTTAAAAGCACTGTTAATCTTTAACACAGAAGCAGAAAACCAGAGGAATAAAATTCACAGCTTCTTGGTATCATTCAGCATCCAAAGGCAAGGAAACTGTTGGAAAAGCCATGCAGGCCACCAAGTACTTGGCATGTAAACATGTTTTAAGCTATTGAGTACATGGAGATGAGAGTGATGCTTAGGGAAAGGGGACTAAGAACTCAAGCTCTGACTCCAGACCTGAAATCAAACATTAGCACTCTCTTTCACTAGCTTTTTTGACCATGAGCAATGGATTCTACCTCTCTAATGCCAGTTTCTGCTTTAGCAAAATGGGGGTAAGCCTCCTTCATAAGGCCATAGACAACATAACTGAAATAGGGTACTAAAGTCAACTTGCACAGTGCTGGTCACCCAGCAAGAGTTCCATTTACTATTGTTTTACTCTTGTTGTTATCATTCTTCTAAGAACATGTCTCCATTCTGCATAAAAATGGTGTTGGCATTTGTTATAATACACCATCAACACAAAAGGTACTGTACTATACTTAATATTTGCTTCCATTAACTGAGCATAATGTTACCTCTAATTTACTTTTAAATTAATTATTAATGCTATTAATGTTATATATACACATAGCTAAAATCAATATGTTAAATGACTTTTAACAGGAAGAATTTTTCTCTCTGATACATACCCACTTCCCTCTGCTGGCTCTAAATGTTTTAGCAGTTCTCTGTGCCATCTGTATCCTTCTTTTTTCATTTATCAGTTTGTCATCATGGGATGCTATATGTGCCACCCAGACTCCCCCTGGGGACAGAAGCATTCATTCCCTCAGGAGCTAGAAGTGTTGGTAAGTGCTAGATGCCAGCTGAGCCTGAGAACAACCATCAGTCCTAAGGAGCCACTGTGCCCAGTCAGGATTTGCTTCTCTCTCAGTCATCTTGGGCTGCTAAAACAAAACACCATAGACTAGGTAGCTTAACTAATAGATACTTATTCCTCACTCTCAGATCAAGGTGATGGTAGATTCAATCCCTGGTGGCTCCCTTCATAGACTACTGAGTTCTCACTGGATGGAGAAGGTAAGCTCTGATGTCCTTTCCTCTTTTTATAAGCATAATTCCACTATGAGGGTCCTACCTCATCACCTCATCTAACTCTAATTATCTTCCAAAGGCCCCAGCTCCAAATACTATCACACTGAGGAATAACAATTTCAATATACAAATTTGAAAAGATACAGACACTTGGTTCTACTCATCTCCCTCATAGCTACCTCACCCCAATCCCTGGTGGATTCTGGGTTACAAAGGCCCAGCCCCCTTGAATTATGATAGTACCAACCCTGGCAGCCATCTCAGCTCCACAGTGAGATTTTAGTTGTGACTGTGTCACCATGGCAACTCAGCTCCTCCCCTGCCTAAGCCTGCTTCCTTCATCCTCCACAGTTGTTGATCCTAAAGATAGATTCCAAGAATCTGCCTGCACAGAGTGTGTTTCCTGGGGAGCCTGATCTGAGACATTGTTTATAGACTGTCATGGTAGTGATCCTAGTGCATGCACACATACGCGCATGCGCGCACGCACACACACACACACACACACACAGACACACACACACACAATTTCCTTTCCTCTGATCCTTTCAATGTAGTTATATTGCAACTTTTAGTTAAGTCAATAGTCACTGTTTATATCACTATAACAGTGAAATATTGCCCACTGCTGAGCCAAATAGCTTCCTATGAGTACCATTCCTTGCCACATAAATCGTGTTTTATCTTGGAAGCAATAAAGCTATTGTTTGTTCATCAGCTTAGTTTCTACGACCTTTGTTTTCTTCCTATGTGCCAATGGATCTGTCAAATGTCTCTTAATAAATTTTGCAAATCTTATATAAATCCTCTAGCAATTCTTTCTTCTTAGATACTGTTCTCATAAGCCCTCCTGCAGCAGGTACCTATTGCCCTGTTCAGATGTCACCCTGACAATTGCCTTTACCATTCTCGGGTCAGAGTCTCTATTTCACAAATCCCACACATTTACCTTTCTTGGTTAACACTTTTGTTTTACTGAAATGTATTCCTTGGTAACTTCCTCTAAGACATGATATAGGAGAGGTATGTTTTGAGAGTGCATCTACATCTTTTATTCTTCACTCCTATGTGACTGGTAGTTTGGCTGGGCATAAAATTCTGGCTGAAAACCACTTTTGGTTCATACTTTTAAGTTTTTCTTGATCCAGAGTTGTTAGTAAAAAGACTGAAGTGATTCTGATGCTCTTTCTTTTGAGTATGAATGACTAAATCAATCTCTCCCTCTCTCCCTCTCTCTCTCTCTCTCACACACACACACACACACACGAGATTAAACCCAGGAATTTTGTACTGACTATATATCTCTACCCTTTATTAATTTTTTTTGAGACACTAAGTTGTCCAGGCTGGGTTCGAACTTGCAGTCCTCTTGTTTTAGCCTCTCAGAGAACTGGAATTACAATTAAATATCTCTTGAAACTTAAGAAAATTATTTTTTATTCCTGGTGCTCTGAAATGTTTTAATATTTTGATTTAATCTTTTTTTATTCATTTGGAAAGGTGCATAGCAGACTTATTTAATCTGGGTTGATGTGATCTTTTGTTCTAGAAATAAATTTTTTCATTATTTCTTTGATAATTTTCTCCACATTTTCTCTCACCCCTCAGGAATTCCTTATGATGGAGATAAATGACTTCTTAAATTGATCCCATAAATTTAATTTCTATTTCTTTTTTGTCTTTTTCCTGTTTGCTAAACTAGTTCATTCACTCATTTGAATCCATTCTTTTTCTTATTCTGTTAATTACCATACTGTTGATTTTCAAATATTTTTGATCCATTTCTTTTCAGAGCTTCCTGTAATTATGGATGTGCTCCTTGGGTATCTGTAGATATTAGCAATTTTGGGGTTTTTTTTTCTGCTCTCTGCAAAATTCTAGTATTTTCCATAATTGTGTATCTCTTTCCATTTGAGGCTTTTCTAAAATATCAGTTGGCATTGGATAATTATTGTCTTAATATTTACAATCAATGCTTTCATTTATCCCTGGGGCTCACCTCAGCTTTCAGCTGGTGGTGCTTAAGTTTCTCCAGTGAAAGAGCATCCTCCTGGGAGGACGGACTGGAGACAAAGACTGACAGACACCTGTGTGAACCTTTCTACATGGCTGCTCTTTCCAGCCCCATACATTACCTGGGCCTTCAGTAGGTTTTGAGAACCCGGCCAACCACTTCTTAATGATTCTATGCTCAGTAGGCTTGGTAAAAATTACTTCTCTGATAAGTTCATTTGCATCTGCTTTCCTGCTTCAACGATGTTTGTTAAAATATTTTCCACTCCTGCTTTCATCCAGTTCTCTTTGTCCTTGTAAATTAATACCTCCTTGGTTTACTTCTGAGTTTGAGGAGGGGAAAAATACATGTGTGGGCACACTGTCATTTTAGGTAGAAGCCCTGGATTATGTCTTATTTTCAAATGTCTATTTATCATTTCACAGGAACTTATAGGAAAACGTGAATCACTTCCAGCACAAGAATTTAGCCTCTCCATGAGGTGAGAGTTTTCACCCACTGGACTTTGGAGACAATGGTTCCTTCAATGTATAGAGCCAACAATGGAGAGTTTATATTTTTGAAATAGAAAAGGGATAAAAAAATACAAGTTTTTAATGGTACATAGTTTTACTGTACAACTCAGTACAATTTTTATAATGTGTTCTTAAATACACCTCTCTTTATGGAGCCATTTTTAGTAAAGTAGATTATTTAGGCAGAAACATGCACTTTGCACAGAACAGACAAGCTCAGGCAAGGAGTCTTGACATATATTATTTCTAGTAGGAAAATCTTTCCAGGGAGATACAGATTATAAACCAAAGATGTTACTGTTCTATGAAAACTTTATGTCAGCAAGTAGAATGATGGTATCAAACCACTATGCACACACAAAAAAGGCAAAAGTCCAATCTCAACATCAAAGGCAATCAGCACATAATTTAATGGACACAGTTACATGATTAAATTATATCATGTACAAGATATGTAAACAGAAAATAAGAAATTAGGCCATGTGATGAAATAGCTTTTCTTTCAAAATTTTGCTAAAAATATTGCTGTTTTGTTTGTTTTTGTTATGGTACTAGAGATCGAACTCGGGACCTTGTGCTTGTTAGGCAGGTGGCAGAACCACAGAGCATCACCAGTATCTAGAAATGGAGATACTAAGGTTGTAATTAAATAAAATGTTTGGGTCAAAAATTATTTTTAAATGAATTTTATTTCTCTGCAAAGGGAAGAAGTTCAAAAGAATTTTATTTGGAGAATTAAGAAATTATTTATAAACATAATGAAATGCAAAAAACGTTTTAAATGTGTTATTGATTTTTTTCCGGTAAACAGGAAAAATATTCTTTTAGGACTGTGAGTTCAAAGTAATTTATCTGTCAAATTATCTCCCTTCCTTCCTCAAACAGAAAGGTACATATATCTCTACCTATTTAAAAAGTTTTCCCAAGAAATTCTGATTGAAGAGAAGACTAAGAATTGTGAAGGCTATAGATCAATGTAAAAGTTCAGTCAAAGCCAAACATTCACAGACTACACTTACCTACATTCACAGGGTCTTTTAAAGAATGAAAGACAATTGCTGAAGTTCATCATGTGTTTTCAATATTATAAAAAGAAATGTGTCACTCTGTGCATGCTCCTATTGGCAATGGGGTAAGATACCTTAAAAAAGGAGGGCCTGTGGCAGGTAAAGTGTACTTAACATAGCAGCTCATTAGTTTTGACTGACTCTGGCTCCACTTGGCTTACTTAATTTATTAATTCTTTTCATGTTAAAATGTTTAAAAATTATATTACCAAAGACCATGTCATTTTCCAAGACCTTCAGAAATAATAAAATAAGCCCTATAAACTTTTGGGTGGTTTTGGTAGTTTTGGTTAAGATTTGCTTTCAGATAAAGCTATTGTTAAGAGACAACCAAACCTATACCTTAACTGTTCATCACTAGTAGGCAGATGGTGGTGGTAGGGAGATTGTCATCTAAATGAGGCACCATTTTCATCAATATGCTTCTTGGGTTCAAAGGAAATCTGAGCTACACCCGTGTCACTACTTTCTGGCTTAGGATATGAAACATGATCCATTAATCTATGTAGCTACACATCTAGTTCCTTTTCTAATTCTGTATGTTTACCTGAAAAGCTGAATTGTGTCATTTGTAATTGAGTCATGCAGAAAGATTAAGTGTGATCTCATTTGTTTTTCTGCAATATTGAGGTATATTTTACATGATTCATTTATAGGAAAGAGTGTAGAAATAGAATTTTCCTGAAGTTGTAGTTCCATTCAGGAAAAATGATGCTTTGAGAATTCATGTATTCAGTGTAGTGCATTATTAGGAGAAAAAATGAAATTGCATTTGAATTTGTTTTTTCCCCCTCAAAATCCATTTATGCTTTGATCATAAAGAAAGATTGTTCTGAGGTCTTGGAAATAATCCATATAGAATATACTCATTACTCCATTTTGAGAACATACTGCCAAATGTTGACTTCCCTTCATTGACTCCAGATAATTCTTCCATTACTCCTGAATTGGGAACCTAGGGTTGCTTATTCTGAGAGTTGGCAGTTGGCATTTTTTTGGTTTAAAAATTACCTATTTATCTCACCAATCAGAACCATGGCTTCCCCTTTGAGATATCATTGCCATCAGACCATTGTCAAAACCAGAATTACTGGCCCCAAATCATGTGACCTGGCCTGTACCAGTCACAGCTGTAGCTCAGTTTTGGCCCCATAGCTGGGCTCCATCTGTAAAGGTTGGATGCTTGGTGACACTGGCCAGTCTGAAGCCTATTTAAAGAAGCCTGAGAAGGCTAGGCAGACAGATGGTAAAGCAACACAGTAATGAGGAAAATTTAACTTATGTTGATGATGTTTTTTGCCTTCCAAGAGGATGTTGCAGCTACCAGGCAACACTGCCTAATGGGACATCTATCACTCCCAGGTGGGCAAACATTTGTGCTCAACCTCAAAACGTCAGTTAAGGGGTTCATAAATTTCAGCATACATAAACAGAAGACAACATCCAGCTAATAAGACAATTAGCAATACACATTGCATAACACGATTATTAACTGAGTGATTCCAATTTCACTGGGTTAGGGCCTACCTCATTCTTCTCTTATGCAAGTTTTGTTGTTTGTTTTGGGTTTTTGCTATGTGACTTAGCTCAAGTGAAACTAAACATATTAGAAGTAATGTGTTACACCAAACACTGATTATTAAACACTAGTATGGAATCGATAACCTAGGAGGAAGGAGTGAATGAAAGCAGGCCAGCATGCTGACGCATAGGGCACTGGGTGAGGGAGGAGCTGGACTTCAGCCTAACTGCACTGGAAGGCACTAATGGGTTTTGATTAGGAGGGATGCCATGACTCCATTGATATTCCAAGGCTATCCTTCTACTTGCTGGGTAGAGAATGGATTGGAAGAGACTACAAAGGCAATGGTAGCAAAACAGATTAGGAGAATGTTTTATTTTCCTGCAAAATGAATAGTCTAGTTTTGGGCTGAAATATCATATTTGCAGCCTTAGCTAATGGGCTGGATGGACAGACGGCACCAACACTGGCTGCTGGCTCTCCCTGGCATGCCTCATTCCTTTATGAAGTCTCTTTCTGTACCATTATGATGTATGACCACATGAAATCTTTTAAATTAAGATTTGTTTGATTGTCTGTTTCTATTAAGGTGACCATAATAGCAATTTTCCTTTTCCAAACAAATGTTTTGCCAAGCACTGCAACCCAGTCTGTGTATGGATCATGACAGTGATTAATTTCTGTCGCCAAATTCTTTATTTTCTATAACTAATTTAAGATAGCTGCCACTTTTTAGTAACTAAATAATATAAATCTAGTGGGGTATTTTTCCTTAGGTAATTGATATAACATCTTCATATTAGTGACTATAAACTGACACTCTTACCCCATTCTGTCACCCGGCATGGCTGCTAAAAAGACATGCAATCTAGTCTGTGCTTTACAGTGGCGCATAGATTTATCCTGAACAAAACAACAAATTATACAGCCAAACACTGTTGAAACCAATAATTTACTTAGGATTTCATTCAGGCAAATGAAAAACTCCCTCGACTTGTCATGCTGCTTTGTTTAGTAATTTTTTTTTTTTTTTTGCAGTTTTAAAGGTTAGTATTGATCAAGTTTTGGTAGAACCAATATCAAGGTGAGTAAAGGAGATATCATTTACCTATTTTATTTTACAAAAAAATGAGGAAATAATAAGGAAACAAGATCCCTCAAAATTTCCAAGGACTAAAAGACTTCAACCCTCATGACTCAGTTCTTCTAAGTGGATGCAGTTCTTTGTACATTTAAGCACCACTTCTCTGAAGATAAAGCCACAGGCGTCTATGACTCTTAAACTGAATCCATTTCAGTGATACAAACACTAGCAGAAAGCTGAAGTACCAGAATTGATGCCAAATGTATAAATGATTTTTGGATTATACCCATGTTGGCTTATCTGTAACATAATTCTGTCTCTTAACCAAGTAGTGGGGGAAAAGTGTTCTAACCCATATCAAATGGCATCAGAGCCACTCAGAGAGAATGAGGACATCTGTGAGTATTTATACCCACAAAAACATGTAGTACATTTTTAGATCAAGGAATCCCAGCTGCAAATGAATGAAGGTTCTCCGAGCTCATGCTATCAACCCCTCTCATCCATTGGCAGCAAGGACACCCTGATAGTGGCACCCTGAATACTTCTATACAACTATAATTGATTACATTGAACTTCATATGATTTGTAGGTAGATGATGACTGCATGTTTATGCAAAGTGTCTCTGTAAAGCAATGCAGCTAATTTTCTTCTTGAATAACTTTGAAGGCAGAAGAGCAATCACGTTGCAGCAAGAATATATGGCAACATGTTTCAGCAAGGAGCAGCAGTATTTCCAAGTTCAGCCAGTCAACTGTCATATGCTAACAGCTGCAGTGAATATCATTTGATGTCAGAACAAAAATGGGTGATCACTTGAAACAAAAAAAAGGAATGTTGAATTCTGTATGACAAATCTCCAGCATATCCAGAAGACATGCTAAAATAAACTTCTGAGAATGAAAGAATATTGAGAGTCACAATTTTAACGGCAACGTACTTTTTAAAAAAGGTTTTAGAAGATGTTTATATTGCCATGAAAAGATTTTCTATCTGGTTGGCCTCTGGCATTCATTCATAAAAATGTTAAAAAGTTCAAAGAGTTAGTTCATGTAATAAAGACAGAATTGGTGGCTAAGGACTTATGTTCAAGGAAAGAACAAATAACTATAAAATTGTAGGGTTGAAAAAGATATTAAGTCTATTCAATCCAACCTCTTCTTTTTTGTAGCTAAAGCAAATAGGACTCAAATACATGACTCCTAAATGGTAGAATTAAAACTAATTGTACTTATTTAGAAAGCAATTACATCAAAAGAAATGTTTCTGGAAAGATTATGATGTGTATGTTGGTGGGAATGAAAATAATTAAGGTGGATTATTTGTACCATCCTCAAAAAATTAGGATAAAATTCACTTTTTACTTTAAAAAAAGTTTCTATTTTTATAGCCTATATACAAAATTTCCAATGGCTTTACTAGAAAATAACAAAAGCCCCTGGATTCAGAAACTATATGTATCAAAATTATAATCTGACACTAAGATTTTTTCATATCTGTTTTTGTTGAAATAGCAAATTCTGTGTCTTGGTTACCTTTCCAGTTTCCAGGACAAAATATCCAATATCTGCAACCTGAAAGATAAGAAGTTTAATTTGACATAATGGTGAAAGGGTTTTATGAAGCAAAGCTGCCCAATTCATGGCAACTGGGAAAGAGAACCTTAGCAAGAAATATACCCTCCAAAGTCACAACCCCAGTGACCCACTTCCAACAGGCCCCACCTCCTAACACACATTCAGCTGTGAGCATAGGATCTCCATGATCCAATTATCTCTCCAGGAGTTTTAATCCAGTCATTTTGACAATTAAGATTAACTTAGGCACATCCTGATTTCTCTGTATGCTGTGATTTGGACTGTATGGCTCAAATCAGCTTTAATAGTATAGCAAAATGTTAAAACTGTCTCAAACACTAAAGGAATTCTATAGGACATGATAACACTGACTGAGGCCAGTGGTTATAATCTTCTTTACAGCACTGCTTTGACTAAAAGCATTACTTTTTGTTTTATTTAAATCTGCCGTTAACCTCACTCACTGGAGCTCTTATCACTTGACTAAGTTCCAAATGATTTTTGGTTATTTCCAAAATTTTGACAAATCTCATTTATTTTTCTCCTTTGAGAATACTCATAATGTAACAAAGTTTCAAAAAATTGTGTTAATAAATGACCCCATTACTAGACAAATTTGTATTATCTACTTAAGGAGACAACTTTGGGATGGAAAGCATTCATTGAAGAAGTTTTTCAAAATTTGTTTTAGAAGGCAGAAATATAATTTATATTTTATGATTAAACCTTTTCATTTACATTAGCCCCTTTTCTATAGTTTAATTATGAACTTTGAAGTGCTGCATTTCCTTTTATGGCTATACAGTCACTGGCAAAATGAGGTGTTCTATAGCCAGGCTGCACTCAGCAAAGGTTACTGACACATGATTTTAAACTTCTCTAGGTTAGTATCTGTTCCTGAAGCTTGGAACTGCATGGAATTTGTATTAGGAATGAATATACCTGCACTTAAATACCACTGACCCTAGAAGGGCCCCCTGCAGGGGTGTGGAGGTAGGGCAGCTAGAGGTGAATTTCACAGTTAGAAGATTGGGTTTGACTTTTGTATCTGCAACAGAAAATTTGTTCTGTCTCAGAGAAGCAATTTTACATTTTCTCACTTTTTTTGAGACAGGGTCTTGCTGGCCTTGAACTCATCATGTAGCCTAGGCTGGCCTCAAACTCATGCCAATCCCCCTGCCTCAGCCTCCTAAGGGCTGGGATTACAGGCATGTTCCATCACGCCTGCCATCACGCTTATTTTCCCACTTTCTAAAAGAAAACAATATATCAAATTGCTACCGATGACCAGGTACCAGGGATACTACATACTAATACTTTTACACCAAAGATTGCATTTCCATTCTCTAATCACAGTTTTGAACATTAAGAATAGTGTACTAATCAAAGGAAAGTAGCTATAGCGATAGGTGTGTGTGTGTGTATGTGTGTGTGTGTGTGTGTGTGTGTGTGTGATTCCCACTTGATGTACCTCTCTGGTGTGCTAAGCATTGTATTATGTCCAAAACGTTCCATGTCCTCCTTCCCAGGCTGCCTTACGCCTTACGTAGCCACCACATTTCCCATGTGTGCATGTTTAAATCGTGCTGCAGCAAAGGAAAGGAGCCTTGGCTTTCGGAATGTCAGCATCAACACTGATAACGGTAATGTTTAAGCAAATGCACTGAGTGTTATGTTTCTCTTTCAAAGTTAAATTGGTCAAACTCTTGGTAAAATCAAATGAAACAGACATCACATTCTAATTCTGTTGTATTCTGACAGTTTATTGCTACAGGGCAGTAAGGCAAAAATAAATGCAGGAGCCCACAAATTGCTTCCAATTGTCTGTGAACTCCTTAAGTACACAGTAAGTAGCTCTAAAAGCAGAAATCCAGATTCCAAACAAATTCCAACAGGCTTCAAATTGCCTCTTAACAGATTTCTTTGGGGAAATGCTTAAGTGCAGAGCACAGAGGTCTCCTCTGGTTAGCATAGTTTTCGATGCTTCTTTTTGTCCTAACTGAGCCATCATGAGGTCAGCTCCCACAAGTGTCACCAGAGCACCCTCCATGGTGTCATTCTTAGTTCCAGTCTATGTAAATATGATACAATTTCAGGGAAATATGACACAATTAGAGGCTATTATTATGCAGCCCTCTTTGAGTCCTAATTTGCATGTTTCCAATAAAAGTACACAGCTCACAGTTAGCACACACAAGCTGTCATTTTTTCAATACTATAATTATTACTTGGAAAGCTTGAAAAATATCTCTATCAATTCCAGAAAAGGGGTTGAGAGAGATTACTGCAAATGATGATAGAATAATTGACATTTCTATCAGCTCTCCAAAAATTTCCATCGTAGCAATATATTGAAAACTTCATAAGTTTATAAATCTGGGATAAAAATTCATGTTATTAGGTTTAAACTTCAGGAGTTAAAAATATACCTCAGAAGGACTGAGATCTAAAATTACAATGAAAGATAACCATTATTCGAGGTTTGGTGGCTGTCTCTGTGTTTTTGATTGAGGCACTAGTTTATTTTATTTTTTTTAATCCTTTTATTGGTACATTTTAGGTATACAACATAATGACATTCATCATTGGAGATATGCACCTTTACATACTCTCTTGGTTCTTATTTTTCCCCCTTCCCCTGCCCTCCCTATTTACAAAGACTTTCTTTCCATTTTTTCATTTTCTCATATTAATTCCATTCCCTTCTTTCCTTTCCCATACCCCTCCCACTTCCTCCTCCCCTTTGCCCCTTTTCCTCCTATTTCACATTATCTATTATACCTTTTAGTCCCATTAGTTTATTTTAAAAGGTGGAATCTTTGTGTGAGCTTATGCATTTATCAGAAGGGCAAGAAGATCATGAATCCAGACAAGAACAAGATGTTGTCTTTGGAATGAAGGATAAAAGAGATATGTCTTTATATCTAAACATATTTCATTCAATTTTATCCACAAATTTAAGCCTGGAGCCAAGAATGTGGCTGTTCTTAAAGTTATGCTACAATGCCGCGATAAAATCCAAATAATTGAAATTTAATATGCCATGACAGGTTCTACTACTAGTAATTATCACTATTATGATATCATATTTTTGTATAATTGCTCATTCACCCTTTTTTATTATTATATGTATTTGTATTTTCTGTAAGTCAGCTCTGATCTCTTTTGAAGAAATGAACATTAGTAGAAGTATTATCCTTTAATTCAAACAAAGAAAGAAAAGTCCTGGTGAGAGGAGATCTAGCTTTTCACCAAGAAGGACCTTAACTCTTTTGATCCCATCAGGAAAACAGGCCTCAGTCATATGTATAGTGGCATCCAATTTGATCATTTTCTTATGGGAATTATAAAATATCATATCTTTTATGATATGATCTGAAAAGTAAAGATTTTCTCCAACCTCCTAGAGAGCTATAGGTCCTCAGCATTCATTAATTATAACTATCAATGACTGAAGCATTTCTGTGCCTTCAATAGTTTTTTTTTGAAACCCTATTATAACCTTTTAGTCTTGGTCATTCATTCATTCCACAAGCATTTGGTGAGGTCTACCATATACTAAGAAGAGTGCAAGGTTCTGAGGACACAAAAGGAAACCAACTCACCAAAAATGAACAATCCCTGAACTGTAGGAGTTCAGGGAGGCAGATGAAAAAATACAACACTATGCTTAAATAAACTATATATGTTCAATGGGTGAAAGATAAATGGAGGAAAAATACTCTATTTAAGGACATGGAGTATTCTGGAACAGGGAAAAGCTGCAACTTTAATCTAGTAGTCAAAGAGGTCCTCTTGGGATGACAAGATTCAAGAAAACCCCTGAAGAGTATATGGTGAAATTTTCCAAGCAGAAGAAGCTGCAAGCACAAAGCAAAAGCCCAGAGGTGGGAACAAATCTGCTTGCTCTGGGGTAGAAAGAAGTTGATGGAGTTGAAGCCATGTGGGGGGGGGGCTGCGGGGATCCACCCATCTGTGTTTTATCAGCTCTCTTCTCTCCCATTATTCTGTTCCGTACCAAACTGTGAGAACCCTGGTCTGAGGCCCCGTGGACAAGGGGGAAAGGTCACTGAGAGGAAGGTGGAGAAAGAAAGGGTCCTTACCTTTTTCACTTTGAAGAATAAAAGAAAGCGAGGAGACACATATCATTGGAACAAAAATAAACAAGTTACTAAGTAAAAGTGCCTGAGATAAACTGATAAGTAGAAAGTGCCTGGTTGGGAATATAGAGCCAAATAAATGAAATATATTTGTTTCAGAAAATTTAGGCTTACGTTTTCATTCATCTAAAAATGCACATTTTTAATTACTCTCTCTGCCTATTAGTTAAAGCAAAGTGCTTATTGGGCTGATGGGTATGGAAACTGCCATCAATTCGTGTCTGTATTTTTACTTCTGACAAGCAAACATTTTGCTTAAGAAAAAACTACTCTGTATATTTAGATGTCAACTGAGCAGGTAAATGGTGTATTTTCTATAATTTCTGTAAAATACATAGTTCCATGTCTCCTACAAGAAGACAGCCACATGTACCAATTAACATGATGTATTTTATTTTAAGCTATATAAAGAACCAGTTTCTAGCCAGTGAAAGGTGTGATATACAATAAGCAGACATGGAATGAGAAGAAAGAAAAGAATGAGTTTATCAAAAGTCTGAATGACAACAGCTTGAAACAATTTTTATACTGGTAATAAAATTTTATCTAAAGAACTATGATCTAATTGCTATTTTCATATATACACTTAGAATTACACACATACCAATTAAGTAATAGAACAGAAAAAAACACATTTCTGTCTTTGGAGTTTATAACTTTCCTTATTTTTATCATGGAAAATGGATACCAAGATGCCTTCTTAACTCTTCTTCACCTTTTATCTTCAGGGTCAACATATCTCTTTGAATACAGTTCA
Organism: Heterocephalus glaber; assembly: GCF_053883595.1. Classification (NCBI taxonomy): domain Eukaryota; kingdom Metazoa; phylum Chordata; class Mammalia; order Rodentia; family Bathyergidae; genus Heterocephalus; species Heterocephalus glaber. Next base: position 8,201,423 of record NW_028258368.1, read on the forward strand.
AAGAGCCTCTGGGGTTTTTGTTGTTGTTGTCGTTGTTATTCAAGATTATCATACTCTTCCTACATGGTCATATTAAATTAAGCAGCTTGGCATAAACTACATAAAATAATTACCATTTGTCAATTCTACCTATATTTACTGAAAACTTATAATATGCCCTCTGGGTTCTTCATCCTCCAACCAGAGTCTTCTGCACATTTATAATATTTTTTCTATTAATATGAATTATTCACTGACAGATGCAATTTCCTCTTGAAAACTTGGGTAGCAAAAACAGTTATAATATGGATGCCAAGGAGATGCAACTCAAGATGTCAACCAATTGAGGTTATTAGCATAAAAATATCATTAAATGTCATTAACTAAAATGCAGCTTAGATAGATAGGAAGCTTTTAGCCTTTAAATCAACATCCGTCAATAAGTGGAGACTAGCTTAGTAGGCATGCATTGACTGACTGTGCTGCCAGATCAAATTGCCGATAATCTGGGTCATCCAGGTTTGTTCTGTACCTGCCTGGATGCTTACAATGTGAAATTTATGATAACAAATCAACGGCTATTTGTACAAACTCTGGAATTTGTTTTTCCAGGGAGTTGTCTACTGATAATCCAAGAACTTTCTTTCCTGGTGAGGTGAAAAGTGGCACAGTCAAATCTATACTCTCCTTCCCTGCTTCTCTCCCACTGTTCCATTTACCTATACTGGCAAACCAGGAGAGGAGACAAAGTGGTACACAAACATGATTAACCCTTCTCTATTATTTCAGATAGAGGAAAACATCCTCTATCTCATAAGTCTTGTGACCAATAATGATGAAAAACTCCACTTATGTATTATCACCTGCACTGCTATGTTTATATATGTATGAACACATTCAAAGATCACAACCACCACACGTGACATTTATTATCATTTCCATTGTACAGATGAGGAAACTGGGCCACAGATGGTTTGTCTAACTCACTCAAAGTCACACAGCTAGTTCATGGTAGAGTCTGATGCTAATCCTAACTACCTGTGCTCTTGAACAATGAATGTACTGCACCAGCAAGGACATTCCTCTAACCAGCAAGTTAAGTACAACATGTCCTCTAACCAGCAAGTTAAGCACAAGACTGGTCTCCTAGAGACATGGACATCATGTTCCCCACCCCTGGAGGAGGAACTCCATTTCCAGGGCTCCTCATATCCAGACCTAATACCTGGGATACATCTCTATTGTTACTTACTAGGGTGAGAATACAGTACTCCTAAGTAATTACTTGTTAAAGTCAATTGAATTAGTAAGAAACCTTGACTTGATGATTGAGATATTAAAAGGAAAAATAATTTTTATCCTTTGAACTCTGAACACTGTTTGTTACAATTAGGTCAGAAGAGGCTACAAGTGTTCCTACCAACATGTATGGGGGAAAATATTTTTCAAGCTACAAGCATTCTTCCTTTGATCTTTGTGTTCTCAGAAAAAAAGAAACTTCTGTAAACTTAATAGCTATTAAAAATGATAGAAAATGGTGTTAAAAGGCAAATATTTATTGATAGCCAACTTAGGAACTACAAGAATGCAAGAATAGATGGAGCAGAGTTCCTGTTTTCAAAGATTTTATATTAATAGAGAGGATAAGGCAGATTTAAAAAATCATCATAATACTAGGCAAAATTATCCCTAGAGTGGTAGAATCAAAATTAAGAAGAGATCATATTTAATTATGTGCAATCCAAAAAGCATTTGCGTCACCTCTGTCCTACACACGTAATTCACAGCACTCTTCTTGCCTTTGTCTCCTGCCCAGCACCTGCTGCTCCCCTCACCCACCCCATCCATTTGCAGGGTCTCTCACTCAGTGTAGATCTTCCCTCTCTGGGGCTGGACTACTGGAGACTTCTTCCTCACCGAATGCCCAGCCATCTTTTTCGCTCTTGTCGTAGTGATCCCTGGGGTAGCATTTCCCAAAAATTGCAGATAGGGAAACACTTCTCTCCAAATTCAAATGTTGTAAGACACCGTTCATGTACTCTGTTAGGATCTTTTCTTCAAGCTAAACATCCCCAACTTATTCCACTACTTCACAAATTATAATTTCAGGACTTGACATCATCTTCACTGTCAACAACTCTGTATAACGCTGGCACCCGGGCCAGAGCAGCCCTTTCTCTTGGCATCATTTCAGGCTGGGAATATTACTATATATAGTCCATATGGAGAAACTGAACCACTTCATCTTGAACCACTGAAATTTTGATAGGGCTGCCTGTGTTGCAGCACCATTTCCTACTAGTCTGGTATGTCCATCGTTGAAAAAATACTTAGTTTTGATGCCTTGGTGAATCCAGGATGCCTTTGAGGGATCTCTTCATTTCAGAAATTTAGTAAAATGCACTAGTCCTTGAGTCTAGATTAGCCCTATGAATACTGAACCTATACCTATACCTAGTTTCTAAAAATCTACCTTTGCCCATTTTGGATCATTAGAAGTCTTCTGAGACCTTTCTTAAACACATCCGGCTGACTACAAATACACCTTAGGTAAACTCTTTCCATATCTTTTGACTTCGTCCAACTAAATTGTGTCTACTTCTCACATTGCTTTCTTATTGTGGACATTGTAGACTTACATTCTAGCCATGGTGGTTTCAGTGTTTCCAGGCTAAAGGTCACTCTTCTTGACAAAGTACATGTAATCAAAACAGAAAGTTGGTTTCACAAAACCTGGACTTGCTTGAACTGTAGAAGTTTTGGAAATGTGTGTGTGTGCACGTGCACATGTGTGAGCACACACATGTGTAGAGTCAGCACACAACAGGGAACCAAAGCAGTCCCAGATCATTTTACCTCCACTTTTCATTTATCCATCACTCTCACTCCTGAAGAGAGAAAATTGAGGTCCAGGGAACTGGAGTGGCCAAGCAAACCATGTCAAATTTTTCACCAAACTCAAAAAAGGAGAGAGGAAGGCAGCCAAGAAGGACACATTTCTAAACATTCATCCTATGCGGAGCTCTGAGGATAAAGAAGTCTGAGCTTTTCCACTCTGAAAGTCTCAGTTTTGAGTCACCCATCATTACACCACCCTGTTACAAATGGTGCTCAAATAGTAAATGTTACAGGTTAGAAAACTGAAGCTAGACAAAGAAAGTAACCTGCTCAAAGACACAGAACTGGCATACAACTCGCCACTGCACCAAGCCCACTCTTCTAAGTCACTAGTGACACACAAGGTGGCTGTAATTAACATGTAATGCACCTGCACAGTGGGCTGCTTATTAAACACCACCTCTGAGGGTGGAACTCATCTAGCTTATTTTGGACAATACTCAAGATGGGTCCGATTCAGGTAACCATATCCTTGGGAAGACATACTACTAGAGAAAAGACCATGCCCATCTTATTGTCCCTTAAGTGAGTATAATGCCAGAACTACCTTATAGAGTTGTCTCAAGATTAAATGGAATAATTCACTTAAAACACTAGTAAATATCAGTATTACTGATTGACTCAGAAAAAAATTCCAATAAAGGCTTTTCTTCTATTTTAAAATACTTTTTTTCTGGAAAATTTCAAACTTGCAAGAAAGCAGAAAGAATAGCATAATGAACCTTGAAGTGGTCATCTTGCAGCTTCAATATTTATAAACTCATGAACTTCATCTATGATCACACAAACACTCAGTTATTTTGAATAAATTACAGACATACTTTCATATGCATGTATTTGTGTCTATATCATTAAAATAAAAGGAAACTTTTTCTAAAAAAGACAACCAGAATACCACTATCCCATTTAAAAATTCTAATAGTAATTGCTTAATGTTATCGAAGATCAATTAAAGTTTATATTTATCTACTATGTCATTTTATAGTTATAGTATAGTTAGATTTGGATCCAAATAAAATTCATAGTTTGTGATTGTTGTGTCTCTTTTCCTCTTTTAATGTATAGTTTTCCCCTTATCCTTTCTTTCTTTTTTCCTTGTAATTTTTTGTACTGAAGAAACTAGGTCATTTGTTTTAGTTGATAGCTTCCCATAGACTCCTGTGAGCTATATAAAAATCACTTCTCTTTCACTATAAGTGATCTATTTTCTTCTGTCCATCTTAAGGGTAATTTTCCACTTGTTATAACTTATAATAGTCACTTCTGTCCTTATTCAAAAATTTCACTGAAGAAATGCACACATTTATTTTATGTAAATAAATACTTAGCATTTTCTATGTGTCAGGAACTATTCTAATTATGTCACAAGTTTTACTTCACTTAAGTACCACAATAATGTTATTTTTGCCTTTTTAAAAATGTGGTGTTTGAAGCCTAGAGATTCTTGATAACTCGTGTAAGATCACACAGCTTGTAGATAGGTGGACAGCTCTATTTGGAAAGTAAGATTGGAAGAGCATTGAATGTTCACTGAAGTTTTTGCATTTTTTGCATTTATTGTTGCATAGCTGACAAGGCACTAGACCTGGTGCTGATTGTGATTATTCCCCATATTAGCTTTGAAACTCTGAGCAGAGCACTTAACCTTTCTGATTTCTTGGTACACAATGAGCACAGTGAGTCCTTAATAAACGCTAAACATGATTCCTGTCCAGAGAGGAACTTTGAGGGTAACTGTGAATATCATTTTAAGAATTTCATCTTATAATAATAAACTACATCAGTTATGAATCCAGGACAAGACTCTATGAAGTTCCAAATCTCTGAGCAGCTCTTCTTCAATAATTGGGCATGAATAATATGAATCAACAAATGTTTACTAAATTGAGACTTTGAGTCAAAACTAAAACACACAGCATGAATTAATTGCAGGAAGAGCTAACTAAGGGGACATCAATTGTCATCTGATAAAAATACATAAAATATTATGTTAAATTAGTTGAGATGAAAAATCAGAAAATCAATTAGCAGTTATAATATATTTGTTTGCTTCAAGTAAAATGATTGCACTTTAGAAGGTAAATATCTTATTTAACATATTTAATAAAACCTATATATAGTAATGTGAATAGCTGAGGAATAAGTTAAATAGAATTAAAATTAAAGTGTAACTCCAAATTCAGATATAAGCTTATTATTGATCTTATTGAGCTTGGGTGTTAACATTCCCGGAACAATTATCTTTAATAAACTGAAGCGTGTGCTCAGACTACTTACATAAGTTGATGGATTGTCAAAATAATGCAATATGTGGTACTCTTTGAAATGCCTTTCAAATTTAGTTTTACAGTAATACAGCAATTTACAAAACAATGGCCTTCTCATTGCTCTACATTTAAAGTTTTTTTTCTAATAGACTTTCACAGATAAGAGAGAACTGATACAGTGACACTGGCTACCTAACTCTAGTGAAGTTAATCTAGATTGTTTTCTCTACTTTCACTCTATTAGTGGGAGGGGAATCATAAGTAAGTACTTAAGTCAATTTTGAAGAAGGAAAATAACTCTTAGTTGCTCATTTTATCTTTTATTAGCCAGGTGTAGTGACTGACACCTCTAATCCCAGCCCCTGGGAGGCTGAGACAGGAGTATTGCTGTGAGATCAAGGGCAGGCTGTGCTACAGTGAATTCAAAGACAACCTGAACTACGTAGCGAGACCCTGTGTGAGACTCTAACAGGTAACAACAAAATCTCCGCAGAAGTGTTCAGGAAGAAACCTCATTATCTCGGTCTTTTGGAAGCCTTTGTTACTTCCAGTGCCAACTGTCCCTTTGGTCACACTGTAGAGGGAACTGTCCCATTGGCCCTAACGGGATAGAGCATCTTCCCTTTCATCTACTCAGCAGAGGAAATGCTTTCTTTCTTTCTTTTTTTTTTGGAAACCACCAATTTATTGAAAAAACTTATTGAAAAGAAATGCTTTCTTTAGAGTCTATCTGAATCCTTCTCACTTAACTACTATAGTATGAAGAAATGTCAAAGGCCACTGTAGCTCTAAAATAAAGAATGAAATATTTTTTCTGGTAAGATTTTTTCCATGTAATAGTAATTGTACATATCATAGAAACTTCATGATAAGTTCACCAGACAGGAATAGGCATTGGGTCATTTTCTAAAAACATGCAGGACGTGTGAAAAGTACAATTGCTGAGCCCTACAGTACATGCCTAAGAACCATTTCAGTTCAACTACTAAAATAAAACAACACCTAAAGGGGTCCAGACATCTAAAGTAGACAACTGCGACTGCACACAATGAAAGGAATCGCACACACACACAAACACGCACATCTCACACATACATGCTTATACACATTTATACACACATGTGAACTGGCTCAGAAATGAATAGGACAGAACACTCCATCCAGACTAAGCCACCTTGCAGCTAAACATGTGGAGAACTATTCAGTTGTTTCTGATATGTATTCTTGACCTTAGAACTCACTGATTTGGAGCCTATTTCTTTTAAGCAGGTAGCAATGCATGACAACTGTAGAGATAATTTAAAATAAAGCAGGTACTAATATAATGAATGTAAATAAATCCAACTAATATATATATAATGGTAACATAATGCTATAGTTTAGATATGAAAAGCCCCACAAAAGCCCATCTGTTAAAGACTTGGTTCAAGGCCATGGCATTACTGGGAAGTGGTGAGATCTTTAAGAGGTGAGGCCCAGTGAAAAGAAGTGAGGTCACTGGGGGTGTGGTCTGAGAAGGGGATATTGGGAGCCCAGGCCTATCTCTTTCTCTTTGCTTCCTTGCTGCCATGAAGAGCTTCCTTCATCACATAGTCCCCTCCATGATCTTCTGACTCAATACAAACCCAGAAGCAACTAGGCCAACAAACCATGGACTAACACTTCAAAACCCGTGAGCCAATCTTTTCCTCTTTTTGTGATTATTATTGTTTATATCTAAATGTGCCTCGAAACCTTGTGTGCTCATAAGTAGGGCTTTGGGGACGTTATTGGATCATGGGGATGTCATACTCATCAATCTGGCCACTGACGAGTTTATAACTAAGTGCGATGTTGAGAGGTAAAGCCTTGTCAAAGGAAATGGGTCACTTGGGGCATGCCCTGGAAGGGACTATTTGCCTCCTCTCTCCCTTGCTCTCTCTCTGCTCTACCACGCCCCTTTGCCATGAAGGAGCCATGAGCTCCTTCTCCTCTGTAATGCCCCTCTGTCACACCATCCTATCTTGGACCTAGCTGATCACGGACTCAAATATCTACAAACTGTGAGCCAAAATAAACCTTTCCTCCTTAGAACTGTGGGTGTTGGTATTGTGTCTTAGTGATAAGAAAGTAATGAAGACAGCGATTACCTCAAGTATTTGTTATAGTAAAGAAGATGATTAACAAAAGTAAATAATTTAGAGTAGTATGACTGATTTAAAATAATATATCTAAATTAACAAATGAATGTAAATAACTGCTTATTCAAAAAGACTCCCCAACTATTTTTTTAGTGAACAACCTTGTTTATTCCTCCTTCCAGAAAAGAGAATGATATTTCTAAAAATCTCTAAGGAACTGATAATATTTATACTGTAGTAAGTCAGTTGCTCTTGAGATATTTGGGAAATAAAATGAAACTGGAATACAGAGGTTTAGTAGTATAACATTAGTAAGTTTCAGATTCATGTATGTTTAGTAATGTGTGTTAAGCTTTCTATAATTATATCAGATACCCAAGATGATCAACTCATAAAGAGAAGAGGTTTATTTTGGCTCACAGTTTTGGAGGTGTCAGCCCATGGTCAGGTTGCCCTTGCTTTTGGGCCCCTTAGCAACGCATGCATATCACAGCGGGGAGTGCATGGCAGAGCAAAGCTGCTCACCTCACATCTGGGACACAAATGAGGAAGAAAGAGAAAAGGATAGACCCCACAGTCTTCTTCAAAAGCTCAACCCCAATAACCTGAAGACCTCCCGCTAGGCCCCCACTCTTAGAGGTTCTACCACCTCCCAGTAGCACTAAACTGGAGACTGAGCCATTACCACATGTGCTTTGGGGGGGACACTTGAGATATAAACAGTAGCTCTGGGCATAAGAAAGACAGAACTAGAAACTCTTCCTTAATGTGGTCAGAGGGAAATCTATCTTAATTACCATGGAGTGTATCCCCCCCACTATCCTGGATAGACTGAGCTTTTAAACCATCAGATCCCTCCCAAAAAACCCACTGAATCCAATTTTTCCCATGGTTTTCTCTCACAGGCTTGATGCTAAGTTTGTCATTTTCTTGAGGCTTAAACTGGAAGGTGGCCCATAGGCTTCAGCCTGCCCATAGATTGGGGGTGTGTGGTATGCCTTCCATGGTATTTGAAAGAAAAGCTTTGAAATTACTTGAGAAAAATTTAAACTCAAGTGATATTATCTGGCTTCTCTTGAAAGACTGAAAGTTGTACCATCTCTGAGTCATCAGTTCCAATGTGATGCCCTAAAAAGGGACCTGTTCTCAGTGTAGGGTTTGTTGGGCTTCATTGTATCTTATGGACCCTGAGTTAGCAAAAACTGTAGATGCTGTGTTTGGATGTACTTCTCAGGCCCTTTTGTAAATCATTCTACTCGCTATGTAACTTGTTCATAATATCTCTCACTATACTCTACAACATTTGTTACCATATATAAAATGTTTAGAACAAAGCATATCTAGAAATCCCAAAGAATGTCATATTATATTGCATCTCTCTTTCGTCCTTAGCTTCTTCCCATATTTTCTGTATGTTTTATTTTTTTCTCTTCTAGAGAATAGTTTAGGAAATAACCAAAGTCATGATTTATGCACAAAACATTTGTGCACAAAACACAATATGGGTGAAATCTGAGATACATATATGTATACATATAATATGGAAAAGTCTGGTAGGATCTCTGTTCCAGCTGAGGGGCAATGAAGCCCTACTCTAGCTCCAGGCCTCCTTTGTTTCTGTCCCAAAGATATGGTAAATGTTTGTGTTTGTTTTTGTTTTTGTTTGAGATAGGCCCTCACTTTGTAGCTCAGGCTTGCCTTGAACTCACAGAGATCTTCCTGCCTCAGCCTCTTGTGTGCTGGGATTACAGGCATTTACCACCACACAAGGAATGGTGAATGTTTAAATAAAAATTTATTACAGTAAAAGGCATTACCAATAATCTCCCTTAAAATACTCTTCTCACTTCAAACACACTTATCCCATCATTCTTGCTACTTTCTGAAGCAGTTCTGAAAATCCTCTTTTAAAAATATCTTTAGTCGTGCCATCATAACTGCCTCAATGTTCTGAATTGATTCAAAGCATTTACCTTTTGTGGTCATTTTGACTTTAGAGAAGATCCAGAAGTTGTACTGTGCCAGATCTGGTGAATAAGGTAGGTAAGGACACACTGTAGCATTTTATTTGACAGAAATTGCTATAAACATTTTGAATCAGTTCAGGACATTGAGTCATGAAAATATACTCATGAAAGAGGACTCCAAACTGCTTCCGAGAAAGTGGCAAAAATGTTAGAGTAAGTGTGTATTTGAAGATGGGGGTGTGGGGTATGCTGAGGGAGATTAATGGCAATGTGTCTTTTACTGTAATACATATATCTTTATTTAAACATTCACTTTATTTTCTAATCATGCTATGTATACTTCTCCAGAATTCCTTTTATTTTAAAAAAAATCAGCTCTAAGGATATTTACTGAAACAAGTAACATAAATTTATCATTGTCCTAAAAGAAGAAACTGTTTTTATTTGGATGTGCTATAATACAAACATTTCATTCAGTATTCTGGCAAAATAACACACAATAGAAGCAAAAATGTGTTCCAGAGGAATGTCAATACATCTCATTATAGTCATCTGGCAATAGCATGGGATTGAGATGATTAAATTCACAGCTCCAATAAACAGCACCCAAATTACTTCTTGGAGGGAGCGGCATAATAATACCTGGAGCGTAAAAAGAGGAGATGAAGTTTAATTAAGTGTTGTCCACTGAAATCATACTGGTAAAGCATAATGAAAGGAGAAAACAGAAAGGTCAGTCTGCCCAGGGATGTGAGGGACCTGAGGTCCAGTAATAAAATCCTGACCAAAAAAATTGCATGGGTACTTATATAATACATATGTAATGCATAACATAACAATATGTAACATCTATAATGATATGTATTCCAAAGCTAACCCAACTACAAATCAAACTTCTTTTTTATCTTTATTAAAATATTTATTTCTTTTAACTTCTTAATAACACCACAGAATTCATAAAGGACAATTCAAATCCCAAATCCAACTAGTATGACTTTTGTAGTTAATATAAATAAATATATCACAGACATCAAACTCATGTGGTATGCATCCATTAACAACATAAAATCAATGAGTTGAAGAAGAGGCCCCAGATTTAAATGCACATCATCAATTGGGACATTGTGTGCTAAAAAGGAAAAATGAGATACAGAAGAAGAATCCAGTTTTGAGAATAAATACTAAGACGCATGCTTGAAGATTAGTTTCTGAATATGTTTAGGATTCCTTGGGTCAAAATGTGAAAACTATAATCTCCCTGTCTGCAATGACTTTATGAGATATTATCCTTCATGCTAGAGCCCACAAACAGGCTTTCAAGACAGTGTATATCAGTAATTCATATAGGTATTTATTAATCCCTAACTTCTCCGTAAGAGACTTGAAGCCACATCTGTCTAAATCCAGAGTCCACATGCTTTCCACTTAGTTATCAGCCTCTATGAGCATAGCAAAACAAATAGGAAGTTTCAGGTTAGAAGAAAACACCAACACCCCGATCTTTCTAGGAAATACATCAATTCCACAATGGTGACTCACTGGGCAGCTGTTTAGATTGCCGTGTACTCTGAGATTCCAGTAAAACATCCTCTTAAATAGAAAATAAATGTAAGTTAATTTTTTAAAATTGTAAAATAGATCATACAATCTCAGAAACGTTTACAACTTCACACTGTCACTTAAACTTTAATTAAATCAGTTATATATCAATCAACTACATTTAGCACTCTTAGTTCTTAGTATGGAATTTCACCATTTCCACCTTGATTACACATCCTTTTTCACTCTTTCTTGAAACTGAGAGGTCACAGTGACAATTCATTAGAAATACTCAAGGACGTTAGACGATTCTCAGACTACTGTAGTTACATTACAGTGAGCTCTAACAGAATCGGACATACCTTCACAGAAAAAAAAGTTATTTCCAATATCAATCAAAAGCTACAACAAGAAACCCTTTTCTGACATTCTATGTCACTACAATAGTAGCCTTTGACAGCTAAATACCAAGTAATCAAAACAAATGTTAATTAGTACCAAGCACTTACCATTCATAGAGTCAGGCCATCATCTGTTAATTATCAGACCAATGACAGACTATTGATTACAGTTTGTCAACTTGGAAATAATTGAAACCAGTTAAAGAAGAGTAGAATCTTTCAGCAAACAATAGGCTTTCATTTCAGAAATGCTTAACCAGCTTTTCCATTGTACATTATCCTCTTTATCAATAAATACTTTTCATATAATTGTCTCTCTCTTGATTGTGCTGGGTTTTTCAAATAAACTCTTGTGATTTGGTGAGAATGTATTAGGTACATATATCATCTTGGCAGCCAATACAAAGTCCTGATGGCACTAGGAAAGTCAATACTTGGTAGAAGTCATGAAATAAGTGCTTCCAACCTGTGTGCCTTACTACCTATGTGCCTTACCTCAGAGAACTGTTATCTATCTTTCATTTTTAAATCTATTTTTAAAAAATGCATGCAATGCCTACAATACACTTTCTGCATCTAATTTTTCAAATATGTTTTTGCATTTTAAGTCTTAATATCCAATGTAAAGAGACATGATGTTATCCTACAGAAAGAGGCAAAAACCATTATTGGCTTTGATTTAGATTCCTTAGTCAATGTAAAATCAGGTTTCAATCTAAAGGGAAAAAAAAGATTCTACTGGAATCTGAAACTGTCCTTCATATATTGCTCCTTCAATAATCACTTCTTCCAAAATTTTCATTATAACCTTGCAATGAAATGTAACATTTAAGGATTCAAACTACTTAAAGGATGGAATTATGACCAAACTCATACAAACAAGATCTTACCTAAACCTAATGGAGTCCTCTGGCTAACTTGATATAAATGTCTTATGTCATAAAGAAAAAATTATCTCACAGGGAGAAAATAACAAGGTTTTAGTTATAAATATGAGTTAAGATTAGAATGCCTAATTTATCTAATTTTTGATGCTTTTTATTCTAGACAGTAGGAACAGGACAAGAAAAGTTCAAATTTCAGGGAACTGGAGACTGATTCAGCTTGCTGATTAATATGGTTCAAAGAGTGGCCCATTTTAAGGGCAAGTGTTTCAGTGTTGCAAAATCTCAACAACTCACCTAAAATTGGCTTCGAAACAGCTTTTCCACAATAATCATGCATGCCTATTTTCTGCCTGAAGAATTTCCATAGTTTTAAACTCCAGAGAAACATGAATTACAATGGGAATTGTGTCTTAATATAAACTATAGCAATTCTTAGATGAAGAAGGGAGAACCTAAAATAAATGTAATGGTGATCACATTTCTACCTGGAGAACTGGCTGCCTAAGTGGATTACCCCTTGACTTTTCACCCCTCGGATGGTAGTGGGATTCAAGTCCTGACTGGAGTGACTTAAAATCATTCTAACCACTGATGTGAGAAAGGCCAAAGTGAAATGAGAATGGTGGTCTCTGTCCAGTTATTTCAGTGTTGTATTTTCAAACTCCCAAGCCACAGCAAAAGATTCATGCAAAACCTATGTTTCTTGGGAGAAAAAGAAAAGGATGAATAAACTATAAGTGATATTAATGAACTAAATATCACACAGATGCATTATGTAAGTATCATATTGTTATAAAAATGTATGCATTAATTTTTTAAAGTCATTGTCTATTTATTGGCATCCTTTAAACTCTCTGCTGTTATATCATTGAAGCTTTTGTTATGATCTACTTAATGTTAATCCAGGAAAAGAGTAAATATGTTCAGGTATTTAAACAAGAAAGTTTTTGTTTTCAAATGAATTTACTTCAACTATAAAAGGCCTAGACATGGCCAAATGTGGGCAGCCTGATTGATCCAGGTATGAATGAAATGTAGTCAGTTGAAATTCAAAGGCACACTCAAAATGCTTAGGCCTTCCTTAAATGAAAGTGTTAACAGAACTAGTAGATTTCAAGAAAACTACCCCGTTAAATTACAAATTGCAGCCAGTTCTGTGTTTTGTTTAGAGTGAATAATTCATTTGGGCCTTAAATTCCTTCTCTATATCAGATTTAAAACACTGCTTCCAACAACAGGTGCTTATCCATATAAATAACTCTCCTGATTTTGCTTGAGAATGGTTGATTATAAGCAGAAGCGAGGGGAAGGATGTTGTGCCTTGTATGTCACAGCCAGATCCTCTCTAAACAAGATTCCTAAAACAAATATCTTGCAAAAATATTATTACACTGGGGGAAAAAAGACCCATTCCATGAAAAATAAATCTGAAATAACCAAATAATATCATACCTGTCTTTTCATAGACATGCAATGTCCTTGCCTCATCAGTTTTAACTGGCTGAGCAGCTGGGCTCTCACCTTGAATACAATTCTTCTTTTTACTATAGATTTACTCCAAGAACTCAAGCTTCATTTAAAAAGACAGCAGTTAAAACAACCACTCCCTTTTTTTGTAGATGACATTATTGGTTTCCCTATTTCAACTTCCATATTTGATTTAATTTGATTACAGAATTATTAGCAAACCTGAAACACTAAATCATAGCAGCAATATATGAGAAATTGCAAAACTAGTTGGCAAGCCCTGTATATGACGAAGATTTTTCAAGTATAGCTCCTTTCAAGATGCCTGATTAGGGGACTATGATTGCAATCACTAATTCTTTTCTCAAGGGTCACACAATTGTTCACATGGGCTAGAAATTGCAATTACAAAGCAAAATGAGGGATGCCGGCTGACAGTCCTTTTTGAAATCCAATGCTCTTTTAAAGTACACAGCACCCCAATAATTGCTTTTCATCAGTTCTCCATTTAACAGTAATATTTTATGGTTTTTGCATTTTCATTGAGAAATCTCATTAATTCACAAAGCATTTGGCTGCATGAGTTTTCACATCATTAAAAGTCTTGTTTTGTATTTCCAAACCTCAGAACTTCAAAAAAAAAAATTAATATACCCTAGTGAATACATTTCCTTTGAAGGGATGTGTTTACTTGCAAGTTCATGGGCTTGCCTCTTCACACACTACTGACATGATTCCTCACCACTGACAGCCCTTTGCTCCATACACAGAGAAAGCAAATAAATTCCAAAACACCTCTCTAAATTATTTTGCTCACTTCAGTATTGGAGCAAAAAAAATAAAGGATAAAAGAAAAAGTGAATAAATGGATGGATGGATTGATGATGGATGCAAGAGGAAATATTAGTGCACTCAGGATATTATTCTTGTAGTGGCTAGAGGAGGAAAATAGAAAGTAAAGTGTTAAAAATTCTAATTATGAATTATTTGCTAAACAACTAAGTTCAGAGGGACAGAGAGTGCGAAGTACAAAAAATAGAGAATGAAAGAAATAAATTTTCAAAGGTCACTATTGCCAATGTTTATTTGGCAGTATAATTTTGCTGGGCTACTAAAGAAAAGGAACCTTGTTTTTCCATCACAGCTGCTCATGAACATTCCTCTCTGAGTTAATATGTTATAATAACTACAGTAGCATTTTCATAAGTATTAACCTTGTGATTATTTCTGTTTTTCTTCTTCTGACTCACCAATACAATAGCCCTAGATCTGAGCATTCTCCAGTGCTGTTGTCAACATAAATCATTACATTAAATATAAACCTAAAATGGGAAGATGGCAGAATTTGGGTGATAGTCAAATGTCCCAGCTCCAGTCTGGTTCCAAGGTTTGTCAGCTGTGAGATACAGAACAAGTTCTCCTTTCTTCTGCCTCAGTTTCTTCATCTATAAAATGGGACTATAATATCTCCCTCACAGGGTATGAAGATTGAAAATGCTACTTAAGTATTTAAAGAGCCAGGCCAGCCAGAGTAGAATTATTTGCCTATTATTATCATTGTTACTATTCTAGAAAGATAGCATACAAACACAGCAAAAACCTCTCAGAATTCATGAAATACCATACACAAATAACAAACGTCCTTGTTTTTCTCTTTCCTTTTGTTGTAAAGTTCCTTGGAAATATTGCATATATTTACTGTCCTCAGTTTTGCTCTTGCGTCTCCTACAACCAGTCTTTGCAGTCACCTCTGTCAAAATTGGATGCATTAAAGTCATCAATGCCCCGCACACTGCTGGCATCAGTAGTCATTTCAGAGTCCTCACCTTCCTGATGAGTCACTCCAGCTGACACCATGAACAAACCCCACCCCATTTCCGCTGCTTGCACTGCATTCCAGGTTGTCTCTTTCTCCTTTCTCAGCCTCCCTTTTCGGTTGTGTTCCATCTGACACTGGAGTGTCTTAGAAATCAGTTCTGGGAACTCGTCTCTTTTCTTTATAGGCTTCTCCAAGGTAATGTCATCCTGTCTTATGGCTTTATGTGCTGTCCACATGCAGATGCCTCTCAAACCACTCCCCTGAACTCTAAAGCTAGACATCTCAAATGACACATGTCTCCGACTGAACTCCAAATGTTCCTTCCCACAACTATGCCTTGGGAGATAGTAATTCTATCCTTACAGTTGTTCAAGCCTCAAACTTTGGAGCATAGTAATTTCTCCTACTTTCTATTTCCTGCCTAGGTTAATGCAGAAACCCCCTTTCTGTTCTCCCTCTTTTCATCCTTGTCCATCTTCAGTGGATTCTTAATGTGTCCCCAAAGTGATGCCATTCATGTAAGTCAGAGAATTTCACCCTTCTGTTAAAAAATCTTCCATTGTCTCCCCATTTCCTCTAGAGGAAAAGCCAAAGTTCTTCGCATGGCCCCAAGGCCTTGACCTGACATCATCTCTTTCTCTCCCTCATTTACTGTGCTCCAATTATACTGACTTCCTCACCATTTCGTAAGCACACCAACCACACCACATCTCATAACCATCATTTCTGCTATGGCTCCTCCCTGTGATGTTCATCCTCCAGCTATCCACATGGCTCCCAACTTCACTTCTATCCAACTCACCTTCTCTGAGAGTCCTCCACTGACTTCTTTGTCCCAACTTTGCCTTCTGCTTTTCCTACTCTTTATTTCTGAGAACCAGTCAGTACCTAAAATACAATATACTTTATTTACCTTGTTTAGCTTATTCTTTGCTTCCCAACTAGAGTTCAAGATCTGTGAAAAGAAGAATTGTGTATACTGTGTTTAACATTGAATCTCTAGAATCTCAAACAATTCCTGGCCCATGCTGGGCAGTCAATAAATGGTGTGAAATGAATACATTTTTCCACCAAGGAACTTTTTAATAATTCTCCAAGCTAGTCATGTAGTGGACAGAAGTAAAAATAGTTACAGAAAAATTGGCAAATATTAAGGGCTGAATTATGTGAAAATTCTTAATGTTGAAATCCTGACCCTCAGTGGAACTATATTTGGACATACGTTCTTTAAAGATGAAATTAAGTTTGTGTAAGTACATAAAGGGGGTCCTATTAATCCCATAAGACCAGTGTCCTTTTAAGACAAAGGAGAGAGATCACGAAAGGGTGGCCATCTGCAGTGCAAGAAGAGAGGCCTCAGGAGAAGCCAAACCCGCTGGCTCCTTGACCATACAATGGTGAGAAAATAAATTGCTACTGTTCAGTTTACTCATTCTGTGACTTTTTCATTTCAACCCCAGAAGGGACTAATATAGCCTCCTGTAAATATCATTTTAAAGAGATCTTTATCACACAGGTACAGAAAACAATGCCAAAATGTATAACTTATTAAGTATATTATAAAGGCAATACCTGGTAATACAGTAATCTTGATCTTTCTAGAAGTCACTTCCTTCTACTTCTTGTAGCTTCATCACTTAAAGCAAAATTCTTGACACTTTAGTTTAGACTTGACTATCTTTAAAATCTGCTGTGCTGTTCCGCCTCTTTCACCTACCCCCCCCCCCGCCCCCGCAATAACTTTCTTTGGTTCATCTATTGAAGAACCTGGGCAATTTTCTTCTAGGGAGTTATCCCAAGTTTGTTTAGTCTGTATTACAGCAAATTCTCTGTATTTCCTACAAACTGAAAGCAGGATCCAGAGGCCAGATCAGAATCAGGTGTGATTCCTTTTCCAGAAAGTAGGTTCTGTTTGAGATTTTTTTTCATGGTGGGGATACATGACAACTAGCTTAGTAATGTTAGCACTCTTGGAGTTATTAACTTGTTAGGGTGCAAAATGGTGCTGTTCTATCATTTAATTCTTGTTTACTGATTAGCATAATTCTATAAAAAGGCAGCCCTCCTATCCCCTGGATGCAGCTCATATACAAAAGCTAAGGGGAATTCTAGGTTCCTTCCCTCTCTTTACCAGCTTCCAAAATAATCAATTGGTTCCATATCCTACTTTGAATGAGATTTTAAAAAAAGCTTTTTTAAAGAGTTTGTCATTAACTACCCTGGGAAAAGAAGGCAGTCTCTTCATGTTTGTTTCTATCTAATGTTTTGGTTACAAGAACACAGATGACTCCCTTCATTAGTTGAGATGGGCAAGAGGAAAATTGTTTCTTCTACCTTAGGACTCTGGTGAGACTTTGGCAGACAGATGTAAAAATATGGTGAGATGCCAAAATCTCTAGTGGTCCTGCTATTGAAAAATCATCCTGGAAGGAACAGCTTACCCCAAATAAGATCATAAAGATGCACCAAGAATCCAAATTATTCTCTATACTCATTTACTAGTAACTTACTGTCTACCTTGTGATGGACTTGGGAATAAATGGAAGAATAAGGCAATGTAATTGCTCTTAGGAACCTATGTGCTTATGAGGAAAACATATTCAAAAAGGAAATTAGATGTAATCAGGCCACGGGCTGTGATAAAAGTATGCTCAAAACATTATAAAAGCAACTACAAAGGGCATCTCTCGAAGGGGAGGGGGATAGAGGAAAGAGTTTTTGGAAGAAGGCATGTTTATGCTGGCTTTGAGTGATGCACAGAAGTTTTCCAAGCAAATTGGGCAAGGAAAGCCTTTCTAGACAAGGAAAAGCTAGGAAATGGCAATCATTCCTTATGGTTGGAACAAAATATGCACAAAGGTATGAAGGGAGAAATGGAACTTGATAGGCAGGCAGAGGCAGGTTATGGGAGACACTAGTACATTAGGGACATTGTATTCGAGCCTAAAACAAAAACTTTTTGAGCAGCAGACTGATATGATTCATTCTGAATTTTAGAAATACTACTTCATCATTGTGTAAAGGAAGGTTTAAAGAGAGGTGAGGCAAGAGTTAGAGAGACAATTAAGAGGTTATCAAAAAACTGAAGTGAAATGAGATGGCAGAAAAAAATAAGGCAGTTTAAAACATTAATTGTAAATGGGAAATAACAGTAATGGCCTGGAGTTCTTGTAAACTGATTGCAGGGAGTTAAGAGTTTTCTAAGTACTCCACTATCTCGTGGAATCCTTAGGACGATTCGCTGCCCTATACATTGCCGTTGTACCTGCTACAGGGAAGGGCTCTGGGGCAAACAGAGGCTAAGGAACGTGCCCAGGGTAGCAGAGCTCTGTTGTAGCAGAGCTCAAAACAGAGTTAGGATTCAAATCCCGGGCACAGGCTCCCAAGTTCTTGTTCTTAATGTCCATAGCACATAAAAGCAGATGAGGTGGGTGGACGGACTCAGGAAATGACCTGGGTGCCAGGCTCGCTGAGACCTCATTGAAAGGCAGAGCTACTCATCTCCTTGTGTTTCAGGTTAAACAATGATAAAAATCTAAAAAAGTGTTAAAAATAGTTTGGCAAGATTATTGGGAGGAAGAAACTAATATATGCAAATTGAATGTGCAATGTTTGGTACCAAGAAAACACTCCTGTAAATTGTGGTTATTATGACTGTAGTCATTAAAAAATATTCCCCACATTTCCTACCTCAGTGATGTTTAGAGGTGCAGAGATTGGAGAAACAGAGGTGGGTGGTATTTAGGGAACAGAAGGTGACTACATTATGTTATTTTTTATCTGTGTGAAGCCTTTTCGAGGCAGAAATCAAATTCTATTTCTTTCATTTCTCACACTTTCTGGCAAATAGTTTCTCAAATATGTGTAGTCACGTTGTAAACATAACATATAATATTATAGCAAAATTTAAGGGGAAGAAGTAATTCCTTTATCTGTAGCTAATCTATTTTCCTTACAAGCTCCAGTATATGAGTTACTAGTGAAAAAATTTATATATATATAAATATACTGGGGATACAACTCAGGACCTCGCAGGCAGGCACAGCACCACTGAGCTAAATCCCCAGCCCATGATTTCATATTCTTATCCAGCTGAAAGTTTGGTCTGATTACATTGAGGTAATACTGAGTCTTCTTTAAAAAAAAAAATTAATCTCAGTCTTTCACATTGTTTCCCTCCTCCTCCTTTTTTCTCCCTAAAATAGCATCCAGGTGTATGGTTCAAGTAAGGATAAAGCCACTTAACACAAGACTCCCAGGAACCAGGCAATAAGACAACAGACTCTTCAATAGCTGCTAAGTATTCCTGCCAAAAAGTAGGTCGGCTTGGGCACCACAGATGTGGCTATTCTCTGCTCCCACAGTGCCTGGGGATAGATTTATGTTTCCTGTGCTGTCTGCTTGCCCCACCTCTGTTTTATTTATTGCGATAACAATTGTCCTTCCAGTTAACCTTCGTTGAACATTCAAGGCCAAAAGATCTCCCTCAACTTGCAATAATGTGAGCCTTCTTAACTACAGATATTATGCATGGCAAAAGCTTCATTTTAAAGTATGTCAAACACAGTTCCTATAAAATTTATCATACAAATATGGAAATAATTTATCAGTGAGACAACGAAGAAAAAATCTTAAATGGAAAATAAATAGAAAGGGATCAAGTTACACCTATCAATAAAAAAATGACACTTTGAGGGTTCTGACACTATCAATATGTACATAACAAAATGTTTGGCAAGAAAATCATACAGAACTAATTGTTTTCTTGAGGCCAAGTTTATATGCATGTTTGTCTGAAATTAATAATAAAATTTAAATCATCAAACTCTTAGCTTTGGGTCTGACATTTATAGGAGATGGGAAGTCTTTAAGAAACACTTTATTTCTAAGTCAATATCTTGCTCAGTAGTTTCATCTTTTTAAGATGAAAATTGATTTTTCTCAACACTGCAAATAGCCTGCTCCCTTGCTCCCTCCCCCATCACTGTGAAGAGCCAGGCACACAGGCAGGGCAGTGTGAAAAGCCGTGATGTGGACAGCCACAGGGACACCATTTCTGCTTGGCCCATCTACCCACAAGACCAGGATCAAGTGACTTTCCCAATGTGGCACATTCTTTTAAAATTTCCTTCTTTTTACTATTGACAAAAAAGATAGCTCAAAAGTACTTTTGTCACAAGCCATCCTAGTTGTCTTACCTGAATTTTTGTTTCAAGCAACAAGAACAAAGAATTTTCTCAGATATGTCTTTAAAATAACCCTATACATTGATTTGCCACAGGCTTATTTCTCTGTAGATAATAAAGGATTAATAGTGACTGAAGTTTAAAATCTGTTGCTATTTAATATGAGTCCTAGAAAAAAGTCAAGACAAGAGAACCAAAAGTATTTTTTCCTGAAGCATTTCACTCTCAGTGGAGAGACTAAGAATGTTAAAGAAATGTAGAAAGAGCTCCCTGCAATATAATATGTGGTGTTTGTGAGTGATTGGAAGTGAGGCTCAACTCACTTTAAGCAGTGGCTCCTGCAGCCTAGCCTTCTGCTGGGTGCCAGGGTGCTTAGGTGATTGCACCAGTAGAGCTCCACTTATTTTGGGAATACAGAAAGACACAAAAGAATATGACTCTCACCTTAAAAATTAAAAAAGCAGATAATCTACAAAATCATAATATTTTAGACTCAGAGCTGAAGTCACAAGCCAACCAAATGAACTAAATTAAAATGAATGACCCATCCCTCTAAGGTGAATGTGGGATATACAAACTGTTCTGCCATTGGTAGGTTATGGGTTACCTAGTTGGAAGAGAGAAGCTTATATTTTATGAACTCGTAAAGGCTGAGCGTGGGCTAGCTTAACCATTTAGAATACGTGGGAGCTCCAGATGTAAGGAGGATCCATACCTACATGTAATTCTCTACTGTGTGACCATGTACAAGACTGTGGGGAAGAAGACCCAGCAGTGGCAAAAGCTATGGGAAATGACTGATTACTACACAGGGACAACACAAGAGCTCCTGCACCTCCCCAGAGGCTCCTCTTATGTGGACCAAGAATATTAAACTGCTGAGGGGAGGGTAGAAAATCCTTTTGTCCCATGGCAGATCTGAAGCTTCTGGGCAAGAATAAAAGCAAAAGACCTCAGTCCTGGAGAGAGAGGGAAGAAGAAACATTCATGGACCTCCAAATCCTGCACTGATATCAAAAAGACATCTGCTACTGCTGGGAAAGGGGGAAGAAATTCTTGCCTACTCAGTGTTTAGCTTTCTTGGTAAAGGAACAAAGAAAGAGACAGGAATGCTAGAAAGTCCTGCACCCAAAGCCCAGGCTCACAGGACCTTCCTAAGTCTGAGGCTGGATCATGAGAACTAAGTAACTCCCTGGGCAAATGGCCCCACCACAAGCCTAGCACTTAGTAACAAGCAATAGCAATCTACTGCTGGAAGAGAATAAGAATGATCCAGTTGTGCAGGGGCTGCCAACATCTGAGGATGCACTAGGAACAGGAAGTGCTATCCTTCAGCATCCCAGGCCCATACAAAGGACAAGGAATGAGCAGCCCACCATTGGAAGTATTTGGAGTATATGCTGCTTTTCACTGGAGATTAACTGTAGCAACAACAAAATCCAAACCAACCAACAACAGATTAGGCTGACTCAACCACCTACCCTAATAGACTCATTGAACAAGAAGAGTGTCCATTTCTGGATGTTAATACTGTTTACTTCAGTCTCTTCCATTCTTTTACACACAATGTTTGGCATTCAATCAAAAATAACGAGGCACATTAAAAAACAAGGTAAAAAAGATGGCTTAAAAGTCTTTCGTCTTCATTAAGTTACTATTTAAGGGAGAAAATTATTAGCCAATAGATAAAATGAATTATAATAAAGAGTTGTCAGAAATATTTCAAAGTGTAGTAGCAATGTTACATATGGAGGTGAATAGGCCATCATTTGTGCCTGCATACACATGCTAGGGTAAGCAAATAAGAGATGCTAAATGAGAGTTTGCTAGAAAACTGTGGGAAGCATTTCATTAGAAGGAATTGCTTGTGCAAACATCTGGATAGATGAAAAGGTCAGAAAATATTTGCAAATGCATAGTTAGGCCAATGGAGCCTTAAGAGAAAAACAGTTCTCTCATGGTTTGGTGCTTTCTTCATGGTATCCATGAATGTGCATCAGTATACAATGCTAATTGTTTGCTCAGAAGAAGAAAACAAATTGACTATATGCTGAATATGAAGTGACTTATTACCAGAGTTACCCCTGGAAGAAGTTTTCTTAAGTACCCTTGGGTTCATTTATAAGCAAGTATTGCTAAGGATGAGTTTTCTTGATACTGGTGATTACTGACATTTAATTAAAAAGATACTCTTAAGATAAAAACACCTGTAATCATTAAAACCTATCATATCCCAAAGACAGAATATTGGCATAAATTTGAATAAATTTCCATGTATGTCTCTATTTACAGGAAGCAACATAAAATGTATTTTTCTTTTCTTTCTCTTACTGAAAAGTTGAATTACAAAAACTGTATGACTTTTAGCACTTCTCATTAATGATAGTTTCTGTATTTGAACAACACCATAAACATTCACATATGTGTTTTAATGGGATATAAGGATTATAAACTTTTGGAAATCATCCAAAACAAAGCTAGACTGTGAGAGCTTTGAGATGTAAAGTATATTGAAGAAATGGTGAAATTTTATGAAACTTTCAATACAATTGGCTTAAACTGATTTTCATTATGAAATTTAAACCCTCATATATAGTTAGTGTTGTTTATTTATATGGTATCACTGAGGAGTCCAGGAAGATGACAAAAATCTATATAATTGGGGGCCGGGGATTTGGCTCAGTGGTTTCGCCACCTGCTGCACAAGCGGAAGGATCTGAGTTCGATCCCCGACACCAAAAAAAAAAAAAAATCTATATAATTGATCTTCATTTCTAACCCCATTTTCTCTGCAAGGCAGTTGATACCCTTCACATAGCTTCTCCACACACTAAGATAACATATGTGGGTTCCGCTAGGGCAGTAATGGTGAACCTTTTAGAGACCAAATGCCCAAACTGCAGCCCAAAACCCACTTGTTTATCCCAAAGTGCCAACACTGCAATTAAACCTGAACATTGAAGTTTTAGTTTAGAACAAACAATTCATACATTTGGCTCATGTGCTAAAAGAGAGGGCTCTGCATGCCCACTGCAGCACGTGTGCCATATGTTTGCCAGCACTGCCCTAAGGGGTGAGAGCAGTGGAAGGGTTAAATCACCATTGGTACCAATGATCTTCATCTCCACTTTCACCAGATAAAGAGAGACTACTCACTTCCAATAATCTACTGCTGTGGTTGGAATATGGCTGTTTCCATGAACTCATGAAGAAGTTTGGTTCCCAAAGTCCTATGTTAATGGTATTAACAGAATTGAAACTTAAGCCCATTATAGTGTTTAGAGGTGTGACTTTCGTGATTAGATTAGGTTAGGTCATTGCGGGGAACTTCCATAACCAAATCCTGGTGACTTTAAAAAGAGAGGGAGAGAGACCACACTGTTATAGAGATACACATACATTCCTGTCATGATGTGATACAGCCAAGAGAAGCCCTTGCCAGTGCCTGCACCATGTTGTTTCTCCTCCTAACTATGAGCCACATTAAACCTCCTCTCTTTATTAAGTTGATTGCCTCAGGTACATCATTATAGCAACAAAAAACTGACATCTGCCTGCTTGTTCATGCATTCACAATGTAATCCTGCATTCTTTGATTCTAAGCCTGTAAAAGACTAAATGAGAATGCAACATGTCCAGGGCAACAAAGACTTCATACTCATCATGTGTAGGGAACAGGGAAAAGGTTACTAGAACCTCTGTAGTAAGTCCTAGTCTCCGGTGAGCCATAGCAGCACAAGGTGAATTACAGGAAAGGTAGAAAAATGAGACTTTGAGAAGAAGCTGAGCTTTGGGTCTGATCAGTGCTGCTCTGGGCAGCAAAGACAAAAGCCCCCAGCTTACCACACCTTTTATTCAGTACATCGGGAGAAAGGAATGTAACAAATGACTTGCAGAGAGTTCAGTACATCCTGGTAAACAAGATGCAACAATCCAAGAACAATGAGGAACTGAGTAGATGAAGATTTTGCTCCTCCCAGGATGTCTTCAGCTGGTGTAATCTTGTCCTGGAGAATCACAGCATCACCAGATCATTGAGGTCTCAGTTGTGACTGGAGGCCAAAATGGAATTATGTCTCAAAATGCCATAGCTGGCCTGTAGGCAGGAGATCTAGGCCTAATCAAATGGTTTTTCCCTAAAATTATGTAATATTGCTCCCAACAATCATGCTTCTCAGACAAGCAGGTGTACCACAGGGAGTTGTAACTGTGTTAAATTCAGGCACTGAATGTCATTAATTTCCCTCAATATGTTAAGAAAAAAAATTTTTTTTTTTTGGTACCGGGGATTGAATTCGGGACCTTGCGCTTGCGAGGCAGGCGCCAGAACCACTGAGCTAAACCCCTGGGCCCCCCCCAAATTTTTTTAATAAACATAGTTATACCATGAATTAGAATTTTAAAACTGTTTTCATCCAAGATATTCTGCCCCATCTTTCAGGATCTCCTCTTCATGCTCTTCCCACAATTTACTGAAGTAAATTCATAACTCTTATGAAAGGTACAACAGTGGATAGTTTGCTGAGGTGAGTTAATATATTAAGTATGGAAATCTGGGGAGATGATATTAGCTAACAGGAAGCAGTTTAAAGAATAGTCATGACAATAACTATGTGCACAGAAAATGGCCTAAGAAATAGGCAAATGGTTTTGTCCTTCATTGTGACAAAGCTTCATGTCACTCGTTGCTTCTGGAACACCAATTTCTATCAAACAAATTTCTTTGGTGTGTCTTCATCCACTGTATTCACTGGATACCACACCTTTTAACTTGTGGCTCTTTCCCCAGAGTCAAAATGACCATGAAAGTTAAACATTTTTAATCAATTCAGGACATCGAGGCTGCCACAACAGCTCAACTAAAAATGCTCATGAAAGAGGAGGTCCAGAACTACTTCAGAAAATAACAAGAACAATGGGATAAGTGTGTGTGAAGCATAAGGGAAAACTTGAGGGAGATTAATGACAATGTATCTTTTATTGTAATACATTTAAAATTTTTTAAATATTCACTATTTTTATCATGCATCATAAATTCTTCAAATGGTCACAGTGTTTAATGGACTAAAGAAAGGCATAAGTGCTATGACCTAGCCATCAAAAAAGAGAATGATGCTAGAATTTTGCTGAGCCAATGGTTAGAGCTAAGCCCTACAGCTACAAGTCTTCAGTGAAATGAATCACGTATCCCTTTCTCAATGTATTCTGCTCAGAGTCACCACCTGTACAATGAGCAATCTAGAAAAAAGCCCGAGAAAAGTAAAATCCCAAATAGTAAGGGGAAAAGGGGCTTATGGTATCTGCTTGAGCTGTCTTGGGGCTCTGATATTCTGATATCTTCCTTCTGCTTCAGGTCCTGATGTGGCTTTTCCCAGTGAAATCAGCTTTCTGATCTTGGATTAGCACACAGAGCATCTTTTTGACTTCACAGCACCAACCATTCACTATAGCTGTTACATGAGGCTGACTCTCAGCAGTGTGGGATCCACCTGAATATCTTCTGAACAGATACAAGGCCCTGGATTCCACCTTGTTGTTTCCATAAGAAAATTTATAGTTAAGAGTAACTCTTCTGGTTGCTCCAACTGTGTCCTTTCTCTTTTTTGTGCCAAATATTTCTGTTACTTTCACTGAAGTTGAGCTATATGTAGGAACTAATTTCATTCTGGACTATTTTGGTGTTAGGACTCACAAAAGACAAAGTCACCACGGTCAGAATCAGAGAAATGCCATGCACACTATGTAGAGGAACAGACCTCTCCAGAGTTTTTGTTCTTTTTTTTAGTAATTAGTATGAGAGAAAAAGCTATTTCCAAAAATGGCTACACCTTCTAGCAACAATGCTACCGGAAAACCTGGTTAAATCATCCACCATCCACTCTTTATTGTTTCTTGCATCTCTAGGAATGTTTTCCTTAACATAATAGAGTTTAGCTATTGTGTGGATCAGCAATATCCCCCAACCATCCATATGTTGATGTTTTAGTCACCAGCCTGTAGTGTTATTTGGAGGTGGTAGGCCCTTTAAAAGGTGAGGTCCAGTGGGAAAAACCTGGAATATGTCCTTGAAGTGCATATTGGGAACTCAACTACTTCCTCTGCCACATTCTCTCTGCCATGATGTACAGTATCACAACAGGGTCACATAACCATGGACTGAAGTCTCTAAAACCATGAGCCAAAATAAATCTTACCTCCTTAAAAATTGATTATCTCAGGTATTTTGTCACAGCAACTAAAAGTTAATGAACACAAGCATTATTATTTTCTACCTCACTAAAGGATGGGAATTACTTAGCCCTTAACATTTCATGAGGTTATAAAGATAACCATTCAGAGATGTCTGCAAAGGACACACTTGGGCAGCCTTCCTATTCACCTTTCTTGCATTTAGCTCAGCAGAAATCCACAGACAGAATTTCTTTTACTGTGAAGGACCATTCAGAGACATACCCAGTCTCCACACTCAGTGCCTAATTTTGGTCGTTTTCCCACACACACCCACGGTACAGATATGGGTACTGTCCTTTCAATGCCCAGCTTAGTATGATAAATAAACTACTTCAAAAATTACCTTTTCCAGTGTACCAGATGACACTCTGATGCCTTGTAAGAGGTGATTTATAAAAATGAATTATAATGGTTGATAGAAGCCAATAAATTGTTCCAAACCTATTTGTATGAGTAGACTTGTTTTAGTACTGTATTCTATAATAAAATTACACAGACTTGTTAGCTTAAACAATTGAAATGTACTTTTCACAGAAAATAGGAATGAACAGAAATTTCTCTATTTCTACTTCTCTATTTCTGAGAAAGTTCAATGTTAAGAAGCTAGAAGATTATGGTACTCAGCAATGGTCTGCTCCTGCTTGTAGACAGTCTGACTTCTAAAGGTTTATTCCCATAGAGTTTCCTTGGTGCATGCTCCTGAAGACAGACCTTCTCTCTTCCTCTTCTTATAAAGGTACTAATCTCATCATGAGGTTCCCTCCCATGCTGACCTCATCTAAATCTAATTATCTCTCCAAAAGCCCTACCTCAAAATAATATCACTTCAGAGTAAAAGCTTCCAACATATAAATTTTCAGGATTGAGAGGGACACAAACATTCAGCCCATAATAGGGCTGAAGTAGAAACAACATTGATCTAGGTGACTATAGGAGAATTAAAGTCTAGGCTTAGTTCTCTCATCTGCAAAGCGGGGAAAGTTGGATAAAGAACCCCTTAATATCCATTTCTCTTTTAAAAATCTAGGAGACAAATAATGTACCTGGATGAACTCATCAGTTGTTTTTCTGTATCCATTAGTGCTAGCATGTGTGGGTGTTGGATCAGAAGTGAGAGATTAACTTTGTAAGGCTAACACCTCAGAGCTGCTTTCAAAATATAATTAAGTCCCTGGGCTGAAACCTTCCATTTGAAATCAAAGTACACTTAGAAGATACAAGATGTAGAAGATAGTGTTGTGCTTTAGATATGAAATGTTATTGTACAGTTTCATAACTAGTATTTAACAAAATTCTTCATCTGCAATCCCTAATCAGATAAGAGACATTTTCTTTGAAAATATCTTTGTTGCCCCAGTAATGTCTCTTGGATTTCTGTATGAACTCCTATATGAAAATGTTTGGTACCTGGCAACAAAGATATGTCTTAGTTTAAAAGATGGTTGATGCAGACCTCAGAGTGTGCCCCTGGTGTTTACATAAATAGGGCTTTCGATTGGCAAGCAATTAGCCATTCATGACATTTGACACTGTTACTAATGTCATCAGAGGATCTAATTAAGTGTACTTACGCACATGGCAGTCCATGATGCAAGGGACTCAAAACACAAACATATTTCCTGGTTTCTGGATACCATAAACTTAATATTTGGGCTGAAATACATTATAATCTGATTATGAATTCAGCACTGATCCCTTTGAAGAACACAAACCACTGGTTTTCCAAGAAATTTAATTTGGCATCCCCAGTCTTTTCTGTACCCTCTGCAATATTTTCTACATCCTCAGTTAAATGAATCAGCTCTGCTGTAGCTACTAGTTTCCAATGATTAACAAAAATAGGCCAGTGGGTTTGTTTTGAGATGATTTCTATTTCAGCTTCAAGCACAGGAAGTCTTGGGTAATGAGCAGCAGCTGAGAATTAGACCTGCCTGATTTGACCATGACTCTGGCAAAAATACCAGATGATTACATGACATCTCTTTCGCTCTGTCTTATGATGGCTAGGGAGCCCAGGGTCAGAAGGAGAGCACAGCTTCGAAGATTAGGAAAGTCTGCATTCAAATCCCAGACCCATATCTTACTACCTGTGAGACTCCTGATGGCTGGCAGCCTCTCTGAGGCCTACTTTCCACATTTATAGCTGGAGATAACAATTCCTGCTTCAAAGAGTTATCATGAAGTTGTAATGAAAGAGATTGGTAGGATCAATAAAGACTTCACTACTAATGTCAAGATGTCAGGTCACTCCCTCCACCCCCCTTTCCTATTTCCAGGACTTTCCATCTCTCCTCCCTCCCTCCCTTCCTCCCCCCTTCCCTCTCTCCCTCCCTCCATTCCTTCCTCCTTCTTTTCATATTCCGCATTACACTTACTATTGTGTATTAGATAACAACTAGGTGGTGTCTATAGATGTAACAGGCACAAGACACAATTCCTGCCCCTAAACTATTTACTATTCAGTGGGAGAGATAAATAATAAGTACATTTAGTATAATGATAAGTATAGGGTTGGTGTCTGGGAGGGCTGGGAAACATATGGAAGAAACATTGAATCCATTCCCAGAGTAGAGAAAGCCTACACTGAGCTAATGGAGAGCAGCGGGTGAATAGATGAAAGGATTATGGATGATAGAGAGCTTGTAGAAAATAGACATCATGTGCAAAGGCTCAGAGGTCCAAGAAAACTGGACCTGCGGGCACTTCCATCTGACTGGAAGAAGGTCAACAGAGGCCAGGCCCTGAAGTACTTTGTAGACCTTTTGGGGGGGATATAAACTTTGTCTGGAGAGAAACTAGGGGTAACTGCAGGGTTTTAAGCAGAGTACACCAGGATGCAGTTGCTTAGGGAAGACAGTGGTGGAGGTAAAAGAGTCACTTAAGATATTGAGATGAGATATGAAGCCTTTGAAGTTCTCCAGGGATGAGATGATAGGAGCCAGATGCAGACTAGTTAGAGTTTGTAGTATCTCTTCTTGGAACTGAGAACAAACACCCTTGGGAACTTCTGGAAGTTTCTTGGTAGCCAGATTGGCTAACCACATTTTCTACCATGCTGGGCATGAAGAATTACAAGCACAAGTACCTACTATGATCACTATGTATTTTCTTTTTGACTCCTGGCATGTAAGCTGGCACTGTGTTCCAGCTGATAACTTCTGGAAAGCCAGTCAGCTCTTCAGATAGTGATACTGTCTAGTTTCCCTGCCAGGAAGAGTCTTCAAAAATTACTTTAAAATTAGCCCAGCCAAAAATGCCCCCCCAAATGATTTGCCTTCCTAAGAACTGATGATAATTTAATATTATGTGTGTGTGGAAGGGGAGAATAATTTATGAAAAATAACTTCCACACTTAAGTGATCTTCCTTAACTACTGCTGCAATAATTTGGAAAAACCTATGAGTGTTTAAGAACATGCTCAATCAAAATAGGTGAAGGGCAAAATACCTGAAGAATTGTAATACCAAGATTCACCAATCCTGATGTATTTATGAGAAATCCAAGCATTTTAAAAGCAATTACCTAAATTATAATTTACCCAAATTTGAATTATAAGGATTTAGTCTTTGAAGTTACAAAATAAGAAAAAAGAATCTTATACTTACTCATCTTGAAAAATAGCTTACAAATACAAGAACTGTTTTTACTAAGTTAAAAGAGGTTACTCAGCATGTAGAGTTGATGTTTAAAATGTACTCTGGCTCCATATACATATGGCTTGATGATTATTCATAGCAGAACATGAGTGAATAGCAGGAGGCATCATTTTAACACTGACAATTTTAAGAATTATTTGGGCTTACAATATTTCTTTGCCAGAAAGCAACGAAGTATGAAACTAATCCAACAAAACCAGATAGATGGGGACACCACTACTTACATATTTTTACCAGGCATTCTGCATGCAGATACCATCTGAACACTATGGCTCAATGTCATAAATCCTCCTGTGAGGCTCATTTGTTACTATTTGGTCTCATTTATCATCCCACAGGGACAACTGCAAAGGAAAACACAACTGAATATGGTTGATCCATAAATTGTTTACATATTTTCATAGGGCTTTATTTAAACAGAAACTGCTCTATATTTTCTTCATAACCCATTTTCCATGTCTATACAAGCTTTAAGAATACAAATGTATTTCTACAAGTATTTCCACTTTGGTTACTTTCTCTTTCCTATGACCATTTCATTAAATTACCATTTGCTGGATGTCTTTATACATCATAAGCACTTTAAAAATACAAAGTAATAAAATTTCAACAAAACTCTGAGATAGGTTGTGTGAGATTGCTGGCTGTTACAACACACTCCCATAGACCGAGCGGCTTCAGCAACAGAAATCTGATCTTGTCTAGAAGTCCAAGGTTAAGGTGTCAGCAACCCTGGTTCCTTCTGATAGGCTGTAAGGGAAGGATAAGTTCTAGGCCTCTCTCGTGATTGGTGGATGGCTATCATTTTCCAGTATCTTCATAACATTTTTCCTCTATGTCTGAAATTTTTCTTCTTATGAGAACATCTGTCATATTGGATTAGGGCTCACCCCAGTAACCTTATTTTAATTTAAGTAATCTCTGTAAGGAGCTGTCTCCAAGTTTAGATGCATTCTAAGGTTTTGGGATGAGTATTTCAACACATGAAATTTTTCAGAAGGGGAGGTGCCAATTTCAGCTCCTACTATAACTATTCTACTCCAGCTTTACAGATGAGGAAATTTGGGTTTGGAAAATCCAAGGTCAGAAAGTTAGTAAGTTGTAAAGTGAATATTTTCCTAAGTCCTTCTGATTCCAAAGAACTTTTACTCTCCACCTTAAATTGCTCTCCAACCCCGACTTCACCCCGTACCAAACCCCATCACCTTCTCTGGCTTCACTGGTGGTATGAAAGTGAATCAGCTTATGAAGCAATACTGGTAGAAAGTGTAAAGGAAGGCACAACTTAATTCAGTATCTCCTTAATAAGGGTTGGTGACAAGCATCTTAGACAAGGAATATAAGAGAACTTGACCCTGTAATCCAGGAGCTTTCATTAATGATAGAAAACTGCAATGCAAACAAGCTCAAAAGATAAATGATAAACTCAAAATGGATGCCTCTATTAAGTAGATAATGAAAGATTTTACAATTAAACACTACCAAAGAGATAAGGAGGGTGGGAAGGAAATGGAGGGTGTTTCACATTTAGCTCAGTCTGGTCTGACTATGAAGGAAATCATCTCTTCCTGTTATTCAAGAACAACTATGGGAGGGGTTTCAGGAGCCTTGGT
This sequence comes from Heterocephalus glaber, assembly GCF_053883595.1. NCBI lineage: Eukaryota > Metazoa > Chordata > Mammalia > Rodentia > Bathyergidae > Heterocephalus > Heterocephalus glaber. Next base: position 8,233,453 of record NW_028258368.1, read on the forward strand.
AAATAGTCCAGTTATTTATCAGTTCATAATTCTCAGGTCATTACAGCTTTAAAATATTGTGTTCATCTTCACTTTGGCAGTGTATTAGTCACTATTACAAATCTTGTAAAGAAAATAGGTCAACACTCAACAAATTATAGTTTAATAAAAATGGTCAGAGAAAAAAGAGAAGAGGACCAAAGTGGAAAATATTTTGAAATAATTTGTATCTTTATGGCCTGTGTAGACAGGGAATGTGGGTTGTGAAAAAAATACAGGCAAGTTTCTCTTCGTTCAAAGTAGACCTCATGCAAACATGGGTATTCATGAATGTTCAAACAAAATTTTGTATTCACATGGTATTAAATTACTAAAGCCATAAAAACAAAATCTAACAACAAGTCTTCTGAAAGTTTGGCTCTATATTAAAACTTTGAAATTAACTAAAGAGACATCTTGCTAAGTTTTTCAGAATTTTCTAAGATCAAGTCAAAAGAAATGTGCAATATTCTCAGTGATATATAAACACTAGAAAACCATCATAATAAGCATTGTAGGTACACGAACTCCTTGTTAATGACTGAAATCTCTATTTCTTGAAGAACACAACATTAGCCACAATTTTGCAGTAGTATTTAGCTTTAACTGACCCATGTGTATAATCAAAAATTAGTCCACTTTTGAGAAATTAATTTGGACACAATTAAAAGCAAACATCACATATCTCAACCTCAGTGTAGACTCAAATATCAGGCCTCCTGCAGAGTTATGCGCTAAGATTTGACAGCCAGCAGATGGCCATCTTTGAGTATTGTCCCAATGAATTATTTGTGTTAGAAACCCTAATTTTAGCTTCTAGGACTAGGGATGTAGTTCAGTGGTAAAACCTTTGCCCAGTATGCATGAGGCCTTGGGTTTGATCCCTAGTATAGTCAAAAGGGTGGTTTTAGCTTATTTTTTTATAGGGACAGTGAATTTGAATACTGTTTTATTCCCCTTTCCTTCATAAAGATTTGTCAAAAGGTAAGCATCCTTGGTCCAAGCCACAATCATTAACAAATAATAAAAATTTTGTATTCTGCCCAACTTAATGAGGAAACATAGACATTCACACACACACACATATGCATACACTTTAATCCATTTACACCTAGGAAATAGCTTCAAGCTAATGTTTAAAGGAAAATGATACATGATTACAGACTCAAATATTAAATCTAGAAACACAGTAGTTATCTTTCCCATCTCTCTGAGTAGGGCTTTCACCAATGAAAAATTCAGCCCAATAAAATACCCAACAATGGGTCCTCATCTTTGGAAACCATAGCATCGCCCTTGAACACTAATTATTTTCACCATTTTTCCTAATCCCACTGAAAAGCACAGTGACACAATTCCAATGCATATGTAAATAATTACTAAGCAGCAGATAATTATGCCCAAATCAATAGCTGGACAGCTGGGTTATTCTATGTCAGAATCCAGGCAATTCAATGAAGGCTCCCCTAAGGAATATTCTCAGTTGTTATGGAGAATTTCTCTGTTACTTTTGCATTTTGATTGATTAATACACAACACACCTAGGCATGTTTGCTATTTGGAATGCAAAATGCTAGTAACACATTAGAAAACTAGAATGCTGATGCTATTTCTTGATGGAATTGTGCTTTAATCTTTCAGAAACAACAGAAATTTGAAGTTCCTTTTGTATCTTTAAAAAGACTTCACTTTAATAATCTATAAATGATTGCCTAAACTAGGATGACTGTTAAAATGGATAGATGCACCAAAAATTTTCTAGTAAATTATTCCTTTTATAACATCAAAGCCAGAAGTTGCTTATAATTCTTGGAGATGTATAAATATGACATTACAAAGTATATTATTAACTTCTGAGAGATCCACCTTAGTTCTACATGCATTCAGGAAACATACATTTTCTCTACTGAGTCAGTACATGTCATGGCAATTAATCTTAATTGTCAGCTTGATTGGCTTGGAAGTCACCTAGAGGATTAGTAAAGCACACTTCTGTGTATGTCTATGTGAGTAAAGAAGCTGTAGCTTTGAGGATCTATGTCTCATCCCTCACTTCTTCCTTTCTGGCACTGTTCCCCTTCTCTGCTTCCTGGCTGTCAGGAAGTAAGCAGCTTTGTTATGCCATGTTCTTCTGCCATGATGTTTCAGCCTTGGAGCCCGCTGACCATGGACTGAATCTTCTGAAACTATGAGGCAAATAAACCCCTCCTCCTTTAAATTGTGGATGCTAGGAAACTTATTCCAACAATGGGAAAGCTGACTAATACGCATGTGATATTAACTTTCAGAGGAGATGTCTTTTATATAGAAGAAAAACGAGAAGGACCTGCAGAACTTTAAGCCATATTTCATTGGGCAGCAGTGAAATCCTGTTTCCAACCCAGTTTTCTGGTTGGCCTGTGATGTCCTTGCATAGCTTGCTGGTATAGTGAGGAGAATTTTAACACTTTTTATGCACAAGTGTTCCAATCCTCTCTTAAATCACTGCTCACAATTCCCAACTCACTTACTTATGCTGATAGCCATACTTACTGGTGACAAAATGTGACATTTCATGCTGAGTGCCTCATGGGGATGAGAAGTTTGAGTGTAACTGATGAGCTACCTCAACCAGATTGGTAACGTAATTCAGGAAGGTGACCAAGTTTTGTCAGTTGATCCCCAAGGAGGAACAGGACAGCTTTAACCAAGCACCCTTGTTGCCCCTGAGCATTTCCATTTCATCTGTGTGTGTATGTGTGTGTTTGTGTGTGTGTGTGTGTGAGAGAGAGAGAGAGAGAGAGAGAAAGAGAGAGAGAGAAAGAGAGAGAGAGAAAGAGAGAGAGAGAGAGAGAGAGAGAGAGAGAGAGAGACAAGGCTTCCTTGCTTCCTTCCTTCTCTGTTGGCTATTATTTGAAAGTGTGGACCTCATGTTTTTTGATCCTTACTGCTGTCAAGCTTAAACAGATCTGGTTGTCTTTTTTCCAAGCCTGTCATGATATGAAAAGACAATATATTCTTCCAATCTTCCCCACATCACATCCTCCACCCTGTCACAGCCCATTGTTCTGATTTGCATTTGAAATATAATTTGTAACTGCCTACAAATTAACTATAGGATTTAAATTTCTCTTCCAGGATTACCAGAGTAGTCCAATCTATTTTGAATCAGTTTCCTATTTGACATAAGTATTTAACTTGATTTTTTCATTAAAGAGATGATGAGTGAAGAACATAATTTAATGGAACTCTGCCAAATAAAATGAGAAGGATTTGGACAATAATTAGAAGCAGGGATTTATTTTCTAGAAAATTAAATGTTCAGGGTTTTTTTTATGCCCCTTTTGGTAGGTTAGATCTTCATGATCTATCTAATAAAATATTAAAACTAAGCTGTTCTTAAAGAGTTGAAAATAGTGTAGAATTTCTATATTTACATAAATATGTTTTCAAGAACCCTGAGACTTACATCTGTTCATGCAGCATTGCCTACACTGTGCTCTCTACTTCAACCTCCACAAGAGGAAGGCAGGTGTGTCCAACTTGGAATGTCGTTTTTCTACCACAGTATCTCTACATTTAGAGTTATTTGTTTGGATATTTTTGGTGCTCTCTAGCTGAGAGAGAGGAGATATGATTTGGACTTTGTAGCTCAAATCTCTTGCCTATTCACAGCTCCCAGGTAAAACAAATAAAATAAAGTTGGAATAACCAGGCAATCTACAAAAAAAATCTTCTGTGCTCTGAAGGTGTACTTGTTAAATGTACCAGCGTAGCAGTGTGTTTCATTAAAAAACATCTTTAACTGTAGAGTACTATTTTAGCTCTGCAAACAACGAACAAAATGAAATGCCAACTATCAAAATCAAGTCTAAAATTAAATATTCAAAGTGCAAGTGAGTCAATAGACAAGGGAAACAAAGTTTTGCAGCATACTGTGAGTAGAAGACAACATACAAAGCACTAAAGGTCCCTGTGAGTCCTTACTGAGTCCCCTGGAACTTTATTTCTGTGTCCTTGGTCCAAGGGAACAGGCTCATAAATGCCTAGGAATCACAGTTAAGAGAGGTTTGTATGTAAGTAGATTTTCTGGGGAAAAGATATACATAAACACAAAGAGATTATACACTGTTTCACACAAGTACAAATAGACCACAGAACGTTTCTGACCTTTACTGTATAAGAGGTCAGCAGCTCCTTTACTCCATCATTAACAAGGCCACTTAATGGAACCAGATTAGGAGCACTCAGGACAAACAACAGCAAGAGAGCTTGCAATCAACTGAAACCTATATTCATACAAAACCTCGGATCACAAAATGGTGATTTTCCCCTAATGTTTGCACACAAACTTCTAAATTCTCAAGCTTCCCAAATTATTTTTATTAACCTTAACATCTCTCAGCAATAACATTCATACATCATAATTTTTGTTAGTATGCTTTATCCCTAACTTAGTAAAAAATCCTCACTAAATGCATCTATTGCCTCTCCTCTGCAAATTATTTCAAACCTATGAAATTATAGACATGTTTATCTATGGCTCTGGCCATGCAGATGCACTGCACCTCCCTCAATTCTCCCTAAATGGCATCTATGGTTTGTAACATTTGCACAGTGAAATCTTACCTGAGGGTCCTTCCTCTCTCCCCATTTTCTGGTCAGGTTCCTCATATCTACTCATAATTTAAAAACAAATTTCTCTATGGATTTCTTCCACTTATTACATACACTTTATATTTAAATCTATTTCTCTTTTCTACCTCTCATGCTCTATTTTTATACAAAATCAACATGGAAGATCAATTTGTTTTTGTTAAGACTATCCAGGGATATCCTAATGTAATTATTTTAAAAATATACAATTGAAGCACATGACCATAACTAAAATAAATGAACTTTCTACTTCAATGCCTAGTTTTAAAATATTTTCTATTTTCTATAATTGTGTGTTTAATTCTGGATATACATGTTCAGATATAATTTTTACATCATATAGTATGCTTATATTAATACATACGAATATGTATAGTGCCTACAAATACTATCTAATTACTTTTCTTTAATCATGCCCTTTAGTGAGGATGTTGAGATCAGTGTCCTTAAATAATGACTTAATGTTTATTATACTAATAATTGTTATTGTTATCTAATTTCTACCTTTCTATGCAAGAGGCCTGGGAAATAAGTTTCAGTGTACAAAAAGGAAGTAGTTGTTTTTTAGCTGAGCATGTAAGATTCAAGATCATTTTCTACCAACTAAAAACAATTATAACCAGGCACATTAACAAGGCTTTTGCTTCCATCCTGATTTATCTTCCTTTTCAATCAGATAACATTATTTAATGTTTTAGGGTTGTGTTCTGCTGCCATTTGCTCTGGTCTACTCTCCTAGTAAATTAGTCAAGAATTAAGCAAGAATGTAATTCAATCTGTGATTTCAATTTCCCACCAGCAGATCACATTTGCCATTATTCTTCCTAATAATGTTTTTAAAATATGCCAGCTGTTTTTCACTCTGTGAAATCATAGGGCTAAATTTAAGTTCTTCTTATAAAAGACTATGGCACATACTTCTAATGTAGACTTGTTATTACTTCTAGAGAGCCACATGTTAACAGAATAATCATTCAGGGCCAGATGTTTTGTTCATTATGAGTAAAACACCAGTGCACAAGGCCTCTGATGCAGAGCTGAAGGGGAACCCATGATGCCACCTCTTGAGGAGCAACCTGACCAAGATAGGAGTTTAGAATGTCATTGGGGGCTGGGGATTTAGCTCAGTGGTTCCGCCGCCTGCCTCTCAAGTGCAAGGTTCCACGTTCAATATCCAGTACCAAAAAAATTTGTTTAGAATGTAGTGGGGACAGGAGGCAGGAGAAATAAGCATGAATATCTAAAGGGAGGAAAACATCTTGCATTTGAATTTGTGGAATTCTATGCCATTTAATAAAACACATAGAGAAAGAATCCCCAGCATGCACCTGCTTTATCTTTAAAAAGCTTTGTAATATAGCTTAATCTCAGAACCTAATTACAGGAAACCTCAATTTTTTGCATGAAATGGAGGATCAGGTTAGAACAGTGATGCCCAGTCCCAGTAATGAAAGATATGATGGGGCCCGTGTGTGTAGTTTACAAAAATATACTTATTATAATATGATCCAATAGTGAGGCAAATCTTTTTGTTTTATAACACAATCTAAAGAAAGCAAAAGTTAAGGAAAACATTTTTTAAAAATCTAAATAAATCCTGGATTTAAAATAGATGGTTAAATTCTCTTCTGGATCTGATGACTACAATTTTCTCCTCCAGAGAATAGACGGCCACACTATCAGCACTTGGCACTGATCTTGAAAGAGCTGGATAGTTCCCGTAATTAGTACTGCATATCAGCAGTAATAATGAACTTCAATTTTGCTTTGATTAAATATAAAGCATTTAATTCAAATATTAGTCAAACACACAGATAACACAAACATCCGTTCTGATCCTATAGGAGACTTGCATCGCCTAACGTCATACAAACTGGGAGTATCCTGAGTCTTGCTAATTTTGAAGCGTGGAAATTACATCCTGAAATGTTATAAAGAACTTGCAACTTGCTGCTTAATAACTAGCTAACAATATGCATCCTGTTTATTTTAGAATCACTTCAGATAGAGGGCCGGGCTGCAAACCCATTCACGTGGACTATCTCTGTGAATAAAATGCCTCACACTTGAACATTTAGTGTTTAAATATCAGGACTGTTAGTTAAGTGAATTAATCTGGTGTGAAAACTATTTGCATTTTTAATATCATCAGAATTTCTTTCACCCCCAACTGTTTAGTTCACTGCTTGCATGATTATAATTAGCAAGGGGGGAGCTATTTTATTCAATGCTAAATGGCATTTAAGAATTCTCAAAAGAAAAAGCTTGTAAAACCTCATGCTGCAGAACAAGTGGGTGGGTAAGGAAGTCTGCTCCCACCTTTTAGAGAGAAGACATAGTTTCTGCAAAAAGAGCAGTGTGCTCTTAAAACAATAATTCATTTCATTTCTCACATGTGTCCAGTATGGAACCAGTTCCTGGAGAATACACAGGGACTGTGTACTGAGCCCCCGCCTTCTGGTGGGTGCTAAGAACACCAAGTGCCACAGATCAAGGAGACTGTGGCTGCAGGACTAGGGCAAAGCACATGGTCTCCAGCAACTCAGGGGTAAGGACCAGAAAATGCTTTCTGGGGACTGGGCCAACCTCAAAGTCCCTCTGCCACCACTCATCCCCGCCCACCCAGCTCCTCGCCATCCAGCCACAATGACCTCTTCCCTGTTGCCCAAACGTGCCACACTGATTTCCACCTCTGAACCTTGACACTTAGATCTCTGGCTGAAAGGCCCTGCCCTTCAGTTCCCACATTCCTCCCTCTCCTGCCCCAGAATCCATGCAGCATCTCCTCATCTCCACCGTATTATGATTCTTGAGAATCTGGTTAATCTCTGTACCTCTTGCTGGCCTCTCTCCAGTAGAATATAAACTGAGCCAGTCAAGAACTCATCTGCTCTGGGATGCTGCTCACAGAGCTACTCAGCTGTGTTCCAGGAACACCATGAATGCTTTTGTGTAAATGAATTTGTGAAGTCAGTAGCTGAGTGAAAGTATAACCCTGTAGTGAACTCATGCAATGACAAAAATGTGCCCAGGGTACCAAGGGGATGCTGAGGAAAGACGTTACATCAGACTCGTGAGTGTAACCATTTTTATTTTAGAGGATGCCATGTGAGAGCTAAGCTGAAAAGATAGGGAGTGATCTAGACCACAAAGAGAAAGGAGAGCAAGTGTTTTCCAGGTAAAGGGAACACTCCTGTCAAGGACTGAATGTCTCCCTCCAAAATTCATGTGCTGGACTCTTAACTCCCAAGACAACAGTATGGAGAGACGAGTCTGAGGCCCTGAAATGGACCCTTCATGAATGGGACTAGTGTCCTACACAGGACCTCAAGAGAGCACTCTGCTCTTTTCACTGCGGGAGGACACAGTGAGAAGGTGGCCACCTGCAAACCAGGAAGTACTCACCCCACCCCAGGCTCCAGATCTGCCAGCACCTTGATCTTGGACTTCCTGACCTTCGGGACTGTGCTTCTTGTTTTAGCCACACGGTCTATAATAATTTGTTATTGCAAGCTGAACTCAGACACTTTCTAAAAATATGAATAGATAACATACATGTATCTACAACTCATTTATTCATTAAAGTATGTAAGCACATAGGCTATTTGCTTTGAGATAAGATATTTATGCTGAATATTTTTTTTCTTAATCTCTGTCCCATTGGACTTGCAACAGCCTAAATTACCCACAGACAGAAGCAGGGCTGCTTAGTGAAATACACACTCTGTGGAAATTCCATGCTGACTGTTTTATGGACATCTACATGCAGTCCACTTCACAACTCCATGGAGTGGGCACTGAGACCCAAAAAGATGAATTACCCCAAACCACTCAGCTAATAAAAGAGACCTAGATTTCCAACACAGGTTAGTCATACTCCACAGCTCTGCATTATGGAGCTAGACAACCCCTCCTTTATCAGAAACCCTGAAGCTTCTGTAAAATGCTGGAATGCTACAGGGAGAGATGAAGACAAGACCTCCCAGTGCTGATGCTGGGCTCAGGTGGCCTGACTCATTGGCCCCATCAGGCTTGTCGTAGACAGTGGGGCCTGGGAGCAGGAGCTGTGATGACTGCCTCAGATCTTATTCCCACAGGTGCGTGTCCCCAGATGCCGGAACATATACTGTTATTTTTCTTTTTATGTTTCTGGGGAGCATACTCATGGCTTGCACATGCTTGGCAAATACTACCACTGAGCTACATCCCAGGTCCTAAGAGTGCCATTCTTTTTTTCTGCTGTCTTATGAAGAATGGGAAATGACTAAGCCATCATCAGACCCTAAGAATCCCATATAAATTCACATGTTCAGTTAGATTAACCTCACCCCTATACATAAAACAGAAAGGGGCCAACCCACAGGGGAAAGGTGAAGGGTAGAGGAGAGGAAGTCAAGTTTAGAGATGGAAGGGACAAAAACAAAGAGGGCACCTGAGAGCATGGAATGGAGGGGAGACCTGGGCAGAGAAGTACAGAAAAGCTGGGCTCCTCAGTGACACTACAAAGTGACAGAAACCCAGTCAGCCCGCCACTGCGCACATGGGCCATCACCCGGTCTCACTTGAAATCACAGCAAGTTGTAGGCACAACATGAGGAAAGCTGGGAGATGTTGATTTGATCATTCTTGGAAGCTCTAGGACAGCGGTGGTGAACATATGCCATATGTGCTGCAGTAGGCTGTCTGTATCACTGAAAGCTCTAAAAGTGTGCCATCACTTCCTAGAAGATGAGAAATGGATTAAGAGGAAGAAGAAATTTTCTCCACTCTTCCGTCTTCTTATAGATTACTTATACAGTATAATGTAAAGAAGAATTATAAGAAGTGTATATACACACACACGCACAAGCTGTTCCAGTCTTAAATGTCCCTGCTGTGCCCTCTGCAGTGTCTCACCAGGCTCTTCCTACTTCTGGAGGGCTTAGAGCCTTAAACCCTCCAGAGAAGGATTTTGGCCTACCACTTTGTTCTCTAGGTACTAGCACAATATTTGACAGAGAGAAGACTTTAGGTGAATTCTGGATAAATAAGTGAATGAACAAACAACTAGTTTTTATTTCTACAGGTAAGAACTTTAATTAGCAGTATCATACCATTTATCTGTTTAATGTTTTCATCCACTTACAATGTTTGCTCCATGTTCTCTATCTGGCAGGAAGCAAAAGCTAGGTTAATGACTAAATTATCACCCAAAATAAGGGACAATTTAAACACATGAACAACTGGCCTAAGATTAATTGAGACTTTTGATTTTTAAAGATTTTTATGGGGAAAATCATAGAAACTCAAAGCAGGTCTCATTAGTTTAAAAAAATGGAGGAATTTTTCTCTCACTATAAATCAGTCAGTCAAGAAAAGATATCCGAACACATATAGAAATGTCTACTTATTTTCCACAATAGAGAAACGCAACCTCTCTCCGTACTTAAATGCCTGGAGAACTCACATTTGTTTTGTGGCCCAAATGAGCTCCAACTTTCACAGAACCCACTACAAAAGGGAAAATGCCTGGGATGGAAGAGCCTTTATTAGACTATAATGAGGACAGATGAGGACAGAACCTTGATGTGTATAGGAGGCCAATATCCTGGGCTGTTGCTTATTGGTGCCAGTTTCTGTCTTTCAAAGTCATTTTCCAGGTTATCAAGTATAAATCTCTCACCCACAAAATACTTCTTATCAACTATTTGTTAACATAAGATCTCAGAATTCCCAGGCTATAACCATAGAAGGAAAAGGCTTATATCATAGTTTTGATGTTATAAATTATTACTTGAATTTTCTATCTCGTATTTGATAACAGCATGTGCTGACTGAAGAAACTAGCCACATTTTAATTTTTACTTCTAGAATTTTGTGTCTGATGAAGAATTCTGACCTTTCCTTTTTTTTTTTCTTAAATTCTTCTATTTGGTACATTTTAGGTATACAATACATTTACATTTATCATTGGGTGTTTGTACCTGAACATGATGCATCTTGGTTCTTATTTTTTTCCCCATTACCTGTGCGCCCTTCACCCCCTCCACCCTTCCCTACATACATAGTCTTTGTTTCCATTTTTTTTCCTTTCTTATAATTTTTCCTTTCCCTCCTTTCCTTTCCCCTTCCCCTCCCACCACCCCTACCCCTTTGGAACTTTTCTTCCTATTTCAAATGGCCAATTATTCATTTTAATCATTTTAATTCTTATTTACACTTTCAGTTTCTGACCTTTTCATAAATGAAGGAGGCAAATCAACACCAGCCTATCACATCCCTGGGACAAAATCATAAATATTTGGGAAAACAAACCCTGATAAGTTTGTGACAGCTTGTGCCAATCATCAGGGGCTACTTCACAAGGAAACCACACGAAAGATTCCATCTCCATCACCTTCCATGATAAATCTATCTAATAAAATTGAAAGGGGAGAATGTTAGAAAAAGGAGTTGCAGGTTAATTGTTATCACATTACACTTTTACGGTGCTATCCCACCCGGTGCCCCTTACCAGCTGCTTTCTAAGCAGACTGTCACAAGTGAACAAAGAACTTTAATTTGCAGAGGAACCAATGTGGCACTATATTAATAAAGTCATTTCTTGTTGTCTCTTAATAATGAGCTTTCAGATGACTTGCTTTGATTAAAAACAACAACTTCCTGGTAGGAAAACAGTTGCTCCTGCTCCGGAGATACTCCCTCCTTCCCCCTAGACAGACAAGTCCTGTCTCTTCTGGTCCTCCCACTAACTTAGCTTGGTTCAGCCTGTACAGAGTCCAGTCCTGAAATCTTTAAAACATAATTCCTCCAGGTGTACAAGCCACAGTCTGAGGTGAATACAAGTCTTCATCATTTTTCTTCGATAAGTAGATTAGTATTTCTCAAGACCAGATATCTATCCCCCGGACTGGAGCCTTCTCTTTTTTTCTTCCCCTTGGTGTCCCTGGTTGTCCCAGGGCAGAACATGGAATGCTGCAGCATGTTGTCTGATGAGTCTTCCTCAAGTACCCAATTACCGGGCTGTGGCAGCCCTGTCAGTGTCCCGACATACTTGTCCACACATACGTGAGGGCCTCGCTGTCAGAGGTGAAAGACGACTGGGCGGCTTCCACATCCTGGTGCATTTCCAATATACCACGTGGAGGAGAAGAGGCGCACACACACTGCAAGGAGTTCATTAGGGATGCCAGGGAGGTCAAAGCCTGCTTAGAAGAAAAGGCTGAGGTGAAAATTAAAAAAAGGAAAAGTGCCAATATCATCCAGGCAGGTGTTGGTCCTCTTCGGGGCTGAATAGCAGGCCTTCTCTCTCAGACCCTGGGAGACAGAGCATGCTCTCAGACTGATTTTAATTGAAATCAATTTAACAAGTACCATCTTCTGCAAAATCCTTCAATTGATTGAAAACCTAATGAAGCTCTTGTAAGTGGTGACAGGTTTTTCTGTTGTCTCCCTCACCCCCTCCCCAATTCTATGATTTTTTAAAATTTTTGTCGGTTCTGTTCTAAAGGAAACAACATTCATTGTGGACCAATCTCTATCGGTATATTTTGAGATAAATATTACTTGAGATATATTTTTGTTAACCTAACCTGTAACCCCAATTACTCACCAACAGCAAGCATTTATTAGTGGATCTAAGTTGTAGCCTCTCTAAATCTCATGGATCCCACTGTGGGACCATAGACCATAGGACCAACAATGTCATAGCTGATTGCATCTCACAAGGCGTTTGCTACAAGGAGCTGCAGTTTCTAGAATGGGACTGGCCCACACTTATCCAAATAATATAATGATTACCTGTGTTATAATGGAGCTGTCACTTAATAACCAGCTTCATACTTATGCAGGGATAAGATCTTCTTAGTGTTTAACATCATCCAAGACACTAAGAGCGCACACACACACACACACACACACACACACACACCTCTCTTTAGCAAAAATGCTAAATAAATGATTTCACAGTAAGAAAAAACTCACTCTGTAGGGAATTTTATGTATAATGGGAAAGCAATCACTATGTGGACACCAGAATAAAAATAACATTTCTACTTAAATGCATCATGGTGGATTTAAGACTTACAGTGCAAAACAGCTACTTACTATGAAGGTCGTACAGGGTAGAAATATACCATAGCAAGCAAAGTCACAGTTGTTCTCCTCTCCTGTTCTGTTTTATATAACTGCACTAGACTTTTCATATTTCAATTCGTTATTGTTGCTGTCAAATAATCATTCAAAGAGTTATTGTAAGAATCAAAAAGATAATTGGGTGAATCATGAAATTTTGTACCCGGTGTGCAGTAGGAGAGGCGTCTGTGTGTGTGTGTGTGTGTGTGTGTGTGTGTGTTGTGTGCCATGTCTATTCCAGTGAGGCTGCAGTTGTTCAAAAAGCAAGTGTTTCAAATTCCCTCCGGATTATTTTGAGTCATCATCACTTTCTCATTAATAAGATTTATGTAGTACTTAATATCTACAAGGAACAAGTTTAGACTGGAAAACCTTTATGCCATTAGCCTTGATTTTTGGACACTGTTGTCATCCAGAAGTGAGAATAATAAAAGGATCTCCAGAAAGCAAGCCAAAAAACATCACCAGGGGTCCAGACTGAGATTTACCCTTTCAAAAAAGGAGATCGTTGTTTGGGTGGCTTCTTGCCTGAGTCTAAGAACATCTCTAGAAGAGAATTTGCAAGACTGAGTAATGGCAGCTTCTGCAGATAAATATGTAACCATGGTAAAATCCAATATTTATTTGATCTAGACATAGTAGGGTTGTTTTCCTGACTTCAAGGCTTATTCTTACAGATGATGAACCTAGAACCTTTGGGTAAAGATGAAAGCATTACAAGTGAAAACAATTAGTAGATGTGCATCGTGTATGTTTTAGGTTGGAGAAGAAAGGAGACTTTTCATTAATTACTGAAACAAGAATGAAAACAATGGATCAAATTATTCTCATTCCAAATGTTTGCTACACTTTGTTGTTCTATAATGAAATTTAATTAAGACATAGAAAACTTTAATAAATGTTTCTGTTAAACACTGACCCAACTAAATAATACCTTTAGATTTTCTTTTGGTACCGGGGATTGAACTCCGGACCTTGTGCTTATGAGGCAGACACCTGAACCACTGAGCTAAATCCCTGGTCCTACCTTTTGATATTGTAAAACTATGTCTTTGGGGTCAACAAACAAATGACAATGACATCAGGGTTATGTGATCTCTGGACATCAAACTTCCAAAGCCTATTCCTTTTTATTCTAATTCTTTACTCACTAGGCATTGCTCCCAGACAATATGACTTACTTTGGAGTTTCCTATGGAGAGAATTAGATGCGGAGCCCATACAAAAGCACTAAATACATTATTTTTTCCTAATTTTATAAGTATATAATTATCCATTTTGGTTAGAGAAGCTTCAGTCATTAATTCCCAAAACTTAGCTTAAAACTTTTCAACAAAAAGTCCAGTACAATTTTCTTTTAAAAAATGTAAACAGATAACCCCCAAATCAGAAAGAACTATTTAAATGTGATTTTTTAAATTTTTACATGTTTATGCCTTATATTAAGTATGACACAGGTCAGGATTTGTTTAGAAATAGCTAAATAAATAGCTAAAGCTTTTTCTTAAAATAATAACTGGACAAAGAAGAGTGAAAGCATCCTGAGGAATTGCACAGATACAAGTTAGTATAGTTGGTGAGCTATGATTTACACTTCAAAAAATAAATGATCTTAATTTTCCTTGTCATCCAATTATTTCACTTACTGCTACATGTGTTTATATTATAATATGTATCCAATAATATTTTGATTTAAAAGTAGACCGTTCATATATATATATTTTTGTTTTGTTTTGTTTTGTTTTGTTGGTACCAGGGATCAAACTCGGGACCTTGTGCTTGCAAGGCAGGTGCCGGAACCACTGAGCTAAATCCCCAGCCCTATATATATTTTTAATGTGACATGGGACAGCTTTTGTTTTTTTTTTTTTTGGTACTGGGGTTTGGGACAGCTTTTAAACAAAGAGATATTTTTAAATTTCTCTAAATGTTATCACAGTCAATTTGTAGATCTCAGCCAAAATACTACCAAGGAAATAAGGTGCTCTTTAAAAATTTTCCCAAAATAGCATTTTTCTTTCATATTGATTTTCCAAATAGAATAACTTTTTAAAAGATGAGACCAATTGAAAGGCTTTGAATTTACTACCATAAGCATTACCACCATATGAATTTACCACAGCCTACTCCAGACACAGCTATTTCCACAGACAGTGAAATCATTCACCAAATCTATTTCCTAGAAAGCCCTGTAGCATCAAGAAACAGAATTGATTTTGACAATAATGATTGTTCTTCTAAAGCATCAACATAGCTTCTCTTCTACCAGAATCGTATTCCTGACACTGTTAATGTGTTACCATACAGGTACACTTCCAAAGATATCCACCTACCTAGACAAACAATAGCCCTTTTCAATGACATTAAATTTAATACAGGAAAGAAAAGGGAGTTAACAGATACAAGGACCTAAAGGCTGCTATGCTTCATGTACATTGCCTGCCTAATCCTCCTACTTGGAAAGTAAGCTATTGTCACCACCTTATATATAAGGATATTGATGCTCTGAGAGCTTCATTAGATTCTCCAAGATAACTAACTTGGAATGTTTTGAAGCTGTGTCTGGAGCCTTTTCCTTCTGGAATGACATCTTGTATTATATGCTAAACTAATGTAGAATAACAGTATGGTAAACAATTTTTCATTCAGCTTTCAACACTTTCTAAACCCAGCACCTGGCCTTGAAGACAGACCTTGCTTCTCTGTTTACACTTCCTAGCTCACTGCCCTCATGTTCTTTCTGCCTTATTGATCCCAGGATGGATAATGACTTACTGATCTCTTTTGCTGACCTCCATCTTTCTAAAATCTTGTAGGATCTGAGTAAGGTCCATCCCTTCAATTCAAAGGCTAACCTAAACAATCAAACCAGGAGAATATACCACAGAGCCTTCTCTGAAGACTTTGAGAAAAATGCACATCTCTACTACTCAATACCTCAGTAGCTCTAGAGTTTCGTGACAGCCAGGTTGAATCCTTTGCAGGACAGCTTTCCAGTGTCTCATAAACTAGTAGGTCACTGACTAGGTTTCTCTTTTGGCAGACTGAAGCCAAGATTTTGACCCCTGGTGGCAGCAGACTAATTTGTTACAAACTGTCCCACTCAGAAAAACATGAAAAGCTGGCCTCAAATTTTTTTTCTATTTTAAGGGTTGATGAATAACCAAAACAGTAGAGACTTGAGAAGCCAAATCCCTGAAACCAGGGTGGCTTAGAGAGGTGAGCCTGGTCCCGGGCATTAATTTTCCCTGGACGTACCTGAGTAGGAAATTAGAGTTGTAGAAAACTTGTGTAATTCTTGAAAGTAAAGATGACAAAAGTTAGACTTCAAGACCATTTCATTTAAGACCCTTCCACACACGAAGGCTCTATCCTGAGAGCACAGGTGAATTACAATTAGATCACCATTCACAAGGCTAAACTCAAACTCAATTCAGTCCCTTTTCGGATTACAGTGACCTACCCTTAATTTAAATGCTGCCTGAAATAAAAGTACATCATTTTTGTATAAAGACAATTATCACTGAAAATCTCAAATTACCTTTACAGTTTAGTGTACTACATTTGGTAATAAAAAAAATTGTCAAGAATATTAGAAGAGGGGCTGGGGATTTATCTCAATGGCAATATGCCTGCCTCACAAATGCAAGGCTCTGCGTTCAAGCCCCAGTACAAAAAAAAAAGAATATTGGAAAGAAGACTGAATGAGGATAAGCCAGAAAAATAGTACACAGAGAAAGAGATGTACAGGATGTGCAGATAGTAGTGTTATTGAATACAAAGGTTTTGAAAATTAAGATTAATTAAAATTGATTAGAAATTAAATATCAAGTTACAAAGTTTTAGCAGAAACTCAAAACTAAAACAAAAAAAAAAGGAGGAAAGAAATAAAGGAAATAGAGTCAAATGAACATAAAGTACAGAAAAAAATAAAAGAGAACATAGAGCATGGCAAAAAGTTCTAATGTAAATGTATCTGGAGGCTCGGATAGAGAGGAGAGAGAAAATTGCACACAAGAGACCTGAAATATATGAAGAGGTAAAGTGGAAATTTTTTTCAAATTGATGAGTCTTAGGCAACAGTTACTGTGAATTTCAAGCAGAAAAGTCAGTCTTAAAGGCATCATATTAGCGTTTTATGTTGGTACCAGAAGAGGGAAAACAATTACCTCCCAAGAAGCAGCAGTAAGACTTATAACTAACTTCTCAAAAAAAGTTGTACAAGCCAGGTGACAACTGAATTTGCATCTTTAAAAGGCTGAAAGGAATAGCCAACAGCACTTTATGTATACATATAGTATTCTTTTAAAAACATATCCTTTATTACTTAAAGTAAAATAAAAACATTTTCAGATAAACAAAATCTAAGACTTCACAAGAAGACTGCATTGATGAAAACTAATGATTTTTTCAGTCAGAAGGGAAATTATTCTAGACAGAAGTATGAAGGAAGAAATGAAATTAAACAGGAAAGATAAATTTGTGAATAAATGTAAATGATTGTTGATTTTATGATGAATCATCTCTGTGCCTCATATGATTTTAAAATGTGCGTGTCTAAGGTTTATACCTTCTTTGGATAAAGAACAATAATATGTTATTTCTAATTGGCCTATCTTTGGGAATACATTTATAAATTACTAAGAATATTAGAAAAAAAGAGAATAAATGAAAAAAAAAAAGATGGCCCTTTTAAAATGGTGTGTGTACCTGGGAATGGTGCATGCCTGTAGTCTCAGCACTCTGGGAGGCTGAGGTAGGAGGATCAATAGTTTAATCCCAGCCTGGGCAAATTAGTGACTCAAATTTTGACCCTGTCTCGAAATAAGAAATTAGGAAAGGGCTAGGGATACACCTTGGTGTGAAGGTACTGGATTCAATCTCCAGTACCACAGTAAAAAACAAAAACAAAACAAAACAAAAAACCAAAAAACATGGTATATATGTAAATGTATTTATTTTTACATACAATAAAGATGTAATCTTTTCCTATATTTATTTATAAATTCAATGCAAACCCAATCAAAATTCCAGTATGCTTATTTTTCTTAAATCAACAAGTTGATTCTAAAATGTACATGAAATTACAAGAGGTCAAAAGTACTGTGAAGCAAGATTTATTATACCGGATAACAAGACTTGTTGCAAAACCGTAGTAACTAAAATATTATTGCATTTGTTCAAAGATAGATAATTATACTCCTGGAAAGAATAGAGAGACCACAAACAGCTACACTTACATGGTTTGTATCAAAAGTGATATTACCTAACAGTGGTTATAGGATGATCTGCTTATCAAATGAGGTTAGGTCTATGGGATCTTCATACAATGCATCTTGGCCTCTACTTTATAACATTACAAGCATAGATTTCATTTGATATCTCTAAATGTGAAAGATATAATAACATAGCATTTTGGAAATAATATTTCTATGACTTAAAATTGACAAGCATTTCTTAAACACAGCATTAAAAGCTATAAAGGACACAGTTGATAAAGTGGACTATAAGAAATTGAAAGATGACCATAAAGTACCCTAAAGAGACAAGTCACAAGTCACAGATGTCTGAGAAGGCATCTGTAATATATAACCAAACAAATGTAATTTCCAGAATATTTAAAGAATTCTTCTGTAAAAATCCCTATTGTCTTTCAATAAGAAAGACAATTTGCCATTTAGAAAAAGGACAATGGATATGAATAGCTGCTTCTCAAAAGACTATATCCACATGAAGAGTAAATACTAGCAGGTCTCATTTTGCATGGCTCTGATACACACAAATTTCACCAGTCAACACAACACAAATTTCAGTTGCTATAGTTTCTTAACTGTAATTCCATGAAATGCAAACTTTGCTGACATCTCTTGAGTTCACAAATGACTCAGTAAATAATAATTGTCCATAATAATCAGTGAAATCATATGGCTTCTGGCAAAATCTGACAGTGATTGCTCACAGCACATCTGTTATTCAAGTAACAAATGTGCAGTTGTGATGTGTGCATGCAATCCAGAGGAAAACCTACACAATATTTTACGCAGAGGGATAATCAAGAGAAAAAAACTGGTTGGCAAAGAGGAAGTGAAACCAAAAAGGAAGAACAAAGAAAAAAGGAAAATGTTAGAAGTGAACTCTATTATTTAATGTAAGTAGAGTTAGAGAAGAAATGACTAACCGTGGGATTGCTGACACTAATGCCATCTGAGACCCAGATAGACAGCCAGAGGAACCCAGAGAAGGTAAATTTTTCTCATACTTGAGGAACACATGTGTGTCCCGTAAGAAGTGACTCCAGCAAAATATGTCATATGAAAGTTCCAATATCTCACAACATTAGAAGAGTGAGGCATAAACTATTTAAACTAATCCAAACTGAGAAAGCAGGATGGTAATTTTCCAAGGCAAAGAAAAGATGACTGTTTTGATCAGAAGTTATACCACAAGAAGCCCTTTCCAGATACTTACATTCAATTTTTTATGAAGACATAAAATATTTTAATTCTCAATGTTCCTAATGTTTTAAATTATAGTGAGCTAAATCAATTTTAGTTTCCCTATTTTTCACTTCCATATACATTTATAACCTATAGTAAGAGATCTTTTTAAAACAACATTTTGACAAAAAGTTCTAAAGGTCCCAAAGTAATCATAATTTTCTCCATCGATTATTAAGTTAGCCTCGCACAGTTTCATCTTACATGATCATTTTTACAGTCTTGCAATTCTGTGCAAAGCAAGGAGGACTTGTAACGGAAAAGGCTGTTCCATCTTACTACTCATCTGGGAAATGAAAAGTAAAGTGCCACTACACATCCCAGAGTGCTTAAACCAAAAAAGGATGATAATGCTAAATGTTAGCCAGAAGGCAAAGAAATGACTTCTCAGGCACCATAGATGGCAGTGTAAAGGGCTTTTAAACTTGAAATCTATGTAGCAGCGTCCACTAACATTGCACAATGAATACAGCCTATGTCACTATGACTCACATATGTACCCCTAGTAAAAACCTATATACCCATATCTACCTCTAGTATAAGCCCAACAGAGAGGCATATACAGGAAAATAACACCAAAAGTTATATACAACACTGTTCAGAATAGCTTTCATCACAAGAAACATAAAACAGTAACATGGATATAAGCCATGCTATATTCTTATTACAAATATATATGTATACAAATATATATATTTATATGAAGAAAGAAACAAATTACAACAACAAGCAGCAACACAGAGGCATCTTGTAAGCATGACATTGGGTAAAGAAATCAGACACAAATGAATGCAAACTGTTTGATTCCATTGTTATAAAGTTCCTAAGGAGATGATTAGCTCTGGAGAGGAGAGAGGAGGTAATAATTAGATAAGTGCCAAACAGGGGCTTCTGGGATGAAAGTTGTTTTAATCTGTGACCCCGGGTGATGGTGACACAAGGGCACTCACTTTGTGACAACTGATCAAGTTGTATGTTTACAGCTTGTACACTTTTTTGAATGAGGGCTGTGCTTGAATAAAAAATGCCATCAGAAACTAGGGTGAAGAGCATTGTTTTAAATATATGGCATAACCATCTATAATTGTTTCATTAAAGCATAGCCCAGGAGCAGTCTTGAAATGATCTAAGAAATTCTAACAATGCTCAAAGTGCTTTCTGGGGCCTAGGAAATAAAAACTTTAAAAAATAATATTAAGACATTATGTGCCCTTTCTATTATGGTGTGCTTTGTAGGAAATCAATGGCCAAAAAATGCAACTTCCTTAGCTTAGGTCTCTGTCACCAAATTGTACTACTTGTCAAGGGAGAGGAAGGAGGAAGGGAGAGAAGGGGAAAAGAAAGCTAGTTTCACTTAGGAATAATTGAAGCAGTAAAAAAATTAATATGTAATACATTTATTTTCAAATATGTGAATAAATACATTTCAATACATATTCAAATACATATTCATAAGAATAAATACATATTTTAAATACTTTTAGGTTTAAGTTTCTAATACAGTAAATACATGTAGATAGCATGACAAGAACAAAAGCTCTTTATAGTCCTTAATAATTTTTAAGAAGAAAAGGGGGTCCTGAGACCAAGTTCAAAATCACTCTTAGAAAATAGAGTCTCAGATGATGACTGTAACTGTCTCACTTACATGCAAATAAGCCCCTTGTCAGGTATTTAAAAACTTTTGAAGTAGTTAAAATAATCATCACGCAATCAATTTGGTTTGCAAGTTTTGTTTATTTAGGCAGGCTCCTCCAATGACAGGCAGTGTTGAAGCTCTGCCTCATCTCTGCTCCATGATCAGCATTTCCTAGAGACAAGGCAGAGCAGGGATGGGGTAGGTTACATGCTGCCACTTACTCAATGAATGAAAATAGTGCTCAATGGAGCGGAAAGAAGAGGGACTCATTACTTCTCATTCAAAATGAGACCTTTGATTACCACAGAATTTCACTGAAGAACAAACCAAAAATACATTTTTCTTTAGCTTTTTGCACATACTTTTAGAGCAGAAGTACTAGGCAAAGTCAGATATATCTATAAGAAAGTAGGATTTAATAAGAACTTATTCAATATCTTAAAATATAGGGACAAGAAAAGCATATTAGCTGTTACATCAATTTTGAGAAATGGTGAGTAAAATATTTACATAGGAAGATATTGTTTAAAATATAAAGACTATGGGATAATTTTCTGCTATTCTCAGTACCCAGTTCAGAGTCTACTACTTAATTCAGAAATTGAAAAATTTTTAAACTAAATATTAAGGCAGGCTCTAGTTCTGATTTTTAAAAATACATATATTCTTGTCGGGTGTGGTGGCACAGGCCTGTGATCCCAGCACTCAGGAGGGTGAGGCAGGAGGACTGCCTATAGTTTGAGGCCAGCCTGGGCTACATAGTAAGATCAAAGCCAGTCTGAACTATAGAGTGAGAACTTGTTTCAAAAGAAAAAAATCTAAAAATACATACATTCTTTAAAAGTAAAGTTACACAGCTTGAGCCTCCTTAGGTGTAAATCTGGAAATGAAGATAAAGTCCACACTAACATACATAGAGCTATCGTCAAAGCAAGTATGGCGGCCTCCTAGGGCAGTGAAGCTCAGCTGGTGCCAGCACCCAGAAAGAATTCCCCCGCCTCCATCCCAGGCTCCTAGGGCAGTGAATCTCAGCCAGTCCCAGCACCCAGAAGGAAGCTCCCCTGCTGCCATCCAAGCTCCCAGGGCACACAAGGTAAGCTGCGTGGGCACCAGAAGCACAGCACCCCCCGTGGAAATGAGAAGACACATAAATAAGCCTCAAAAACAGACTTCCAGATCACCTACAGCAACCCCAAAGGGAAACGAGATGGAACACTCTGATACTCAACCACCTGGACTCTCTGAACTAGCAACAAAAGAGGATCTGGGAAAAATGAAATCAGAAATAATTACTCAGATAACAGCAAAGATTTTGCTCATGGTGCAAGACACGATTAATAAATCTAGAGAGGACACAGATAAAAAAATAGAGGAGCTGAGGAACATGATGGAATCCCAACATAGGAAACAAATGGAATCCATAAAACAGATACAAACAGATTTCTAAGAGATTAAAAACTCCATCAAAAGTCTGCGCAGCAGAATGAACCAATGTGAGGATAGAATTTCACATATAGAAGAGAAGATTGTAATTAGTGAGGAGGAAAAGAAAAATTGCTTTAAAATTGTAAGGGAACATGAGAAATCAATCCAGCAGCTGCTACACGATGCAAAGAAGAATAACATAAGACTGATTGGAGTCAATGAAGAAACAGGAGAGTGTGCAGATGACATCAAAAAACTGTTCACAGAAGTGATGGCAGAAAACTTCCCAAGGAGGAGAAAAGAACTTGACATACAGATAAGTGAGGCATATAGGACTCCAGCTAGCCTTGATAAAAAAAAAATCTACACATAGGCATATAATAGTTAGGATTCCAGAAATCCAACAGAAGAATAAAATTCTGTAAGCAGTGAGAGAAAAGAAACAAGTCACATACAAAGGAAAGCCCATCAGAATCATCACAGCAGGATTCTCAACACAAACCCTCAAGGCAAGAAGAGCTTGGAGTGATGTATTTCAAGCCCTAAAGGAAAACAGCCTCCAACCCAGATTGATGTACCCTGCAAAACTATCTTTCAAAATTGATGGAGAAATAAGATGCTTTCATGATAAAGAGCACCTCAGGAACTTCATGAATACCAAACCGGCACTCCAAAAAATTTTAGACAATATCCTAGGAAAAGATAATGAGGATCACAACCCCAGGAAACCCAGCAGAATGAATCCATTGGGCGTGACAAATTAAATGCAAAGGGGGAGAATCCAACAAAAAGAAAAAGTCATGACAAGGCTTTTAAAACTTTTAACTTCATCTCCCTAATGATTGTATAATTCAATCTTATTATTGTACTGATTAGTATTTTTCTGATTCTAGAGTTGCACACCTTTCCTTGTGCAGTACTGGCTGTTTATCACCTTATGTCTGCTTTTTAATTGGGTTGTCTATTAATGAGCTCTAAGAATTCTTTATATATTCTGCTCAAAGGTTATATGCATTGTAAATATGGTCTGTTTAAGGGCTACTTTTCATTTTAATGATGTCATTTAAAGTTCTAAATTTTGATGGAATCTCATCAATTTTTTTTCTTTTATACATCATGGTTTTTGTATCCTTGGTAGTTCTTGCCTACCCTGAATTCATAAATATTTTCCCTTATAATTTCTTCTTAAAGTTTTATACTTTTAGGCTTTCTTATTTAGGTTCATAGAGCCCTTCGAGTTATTTTTATGTATGGAAAAAAAGGGTTGAGGTGAACTTTTTATATACGGATACCAGGTGTTCTAGTGCCGTTTGCTGAAGACACTATCTCTTCCCCGGCTCTTGAATTGAGTTTATATTCTATAAAATGCTAATGTTAAATAATCTTTCAAAACTCAGTGGACCATATATGTGTGGTTCTATTTCTAGATTCTCTATTTTATTCAAATGATCTATATGTCTTTCCTTACACCAACACTGCCTTGATTACTGTAGCTTTAGAAGAAGTCTTAAAATTGGGTGCTAAAGGTCTTTCAACACTGTTTTTGTTTTCGTTGTTGGCTTTTCTGGGTCCTTTGTACTCCTACATAACTTTTAAATTTCAATATCCAGTTCTTCATTTATAGCAAGTATACACAGATCTGAATTTTTATATATACCTTGAGTTTTCTAATCCTGCTAAATTCAAGTACAAGTTCTAGGGGCTCCTAGAGATCTCTTAGTATTTTCTCTGTAGATGATCATTTCATCTACATATAAAGATTTTGCTTCTGCTGTGCCAATCCTATCCTAGTTGTGTCATTTTATTGCCAGACTATTTTGGTTTAGACCTATGTTTCAAAGTCTAATGGACAGATAAAAAGTAGACATACATGCCTTTGCTCCCCACTTTAGGGAGAAAGCATTGTGTTGTCTCCATTCATAGAAGGAGTTTTTGTTGAAGTATGGAGTACATGTCTTTGATCTGTTGAGAAGGTTCTGTTCTACTCCTAGTCTCCTGATAGTTTTTACCATGAACAGCTGTAGAATTTAGTCCAATACTTTTTCTCCAACTAGTGACAGGATCATATGGCTTTCTCCTTTCCTCTGTTAAAATGATGACTTTTGGGGGTGGATCTTCCAATGCTGAACCAACACTGCCATCCCTATAACAAAACCACTCTCTACATACTGCCAGATCTGACTTCTAAGAGTTTGCTTTGTTAAACAAATTTCTATCTATGTTCATACTTTTTTCTTCTATTATCTTTATCCAGTTTTAGGATTAGCACAATGTTGATTTCCTAAAATGAGGGGAGAAATGTTCCTTCTTTTTTCTGCTTTGTTTGATATAATTTATCAGTTAAAATGTTTATGAGCCTGCTGTTGTCATATAGGTAGGTTTTCAAGCTAGGAATATACTTTCTTTAATAGGTGCTATTCAAATTTTATATTTCCTCCAGAGTTAGTTTCATTAATTTGTCTTCTACGTTACTTCTTAGAAGTTGTCAAATTTATTTCAAAAAAGATTTGTGGAATATGCTTTCTATATCCTTTTAAATTCTGTAAAATCTGTGGTAATGTCTCCTTACAATTAATATTGTAATTTAAAAAACGTATAACTGATATTGTGTAACAGGAAGAAAAGGTCTAAAAGAGCAGGGGAATTGGGAGGGGTAGGGGAAGGCAAAAAAGGGAAAGGAAAAAATATGAGAAGAGGAAAAAAATGGAAATAAGGTCTTTGCAAATAGGGAAGGGTGGAGGGGGTGAAGGGAGGGCAAGGGAAGGGGAAAAAAATAAGAACCAAGATACTCATGTAAAGGTACAAGATCCCAATGATGAATGTAACTGTATTGTATACCTAAAATGTACCAATAAAGTTAATGGGGGGGGGGAAGCAAGTATGGCGATGTTTGTCAGGCCCTTGGATCCCATGGAAGGGCATACTAGAGGGATCAAGGAGGTGATCAAGGTGTGACCGGAAGACCTCAGGACCAACTCTGGCCCTACAAAAGCCCACATGGACCTCCAGTTCTGACCTAACAGACAGACCATTTCTGACCAAGATATAATAAGTCCACATTTATCTTCCAGTGGGAAACAATTCAACATTGAAGCTACAGTTTCCTCACACTGGACATTAGCCAATGAAAACAATGATTTTTTCTGGGTGCAAAACAAAAAGATGAGCCCTACACTTGTTCCAACTTACTAAATGGTAAGAACTCTGTAAGCCATGACTCAAAGAGGAGGAATCCAGAGAGAGCTCACTGAGCCCATAAATGGAGAAGACACGGATGAGAACCCACTGACTTTGCATTTAGATGAAAATGCAAAGGATTTAAAAATCCAACAACTTTTAAAGGGAGAACAATGTTGGAGTTATGATCTGACTTCAAAACTTATCATAAATCTATAGTAATCAAAGTAGCACACTACTGATCACAAAATAGAAAGATTAATGGACGAAATAAGAGTCCAGACCCACAGTGCATAGTGAGTCAATTTTTGAAGAGGGTTCAAAGACAGCTCAGTAGAGAAAACAGATCTCAGAAATGGTGTGAAAAAAATTGGATATGATATGCAAACATTTTATTTTTATTCATACCTTCTGTAAGATATAATAATTAATTCAACATAAAATTTCCAAGAGGAAACATGGGAAAATATCGATTATTGAGTCAAGCAAAGGTTTCATATATATGACACCCAAACAATGACCAATACAAGTAAAAAAAGATAAATTGGACATCATCAAAATTAAGAAGCTCTGCTCTTACAGACAGTGTTATCAGAATGAAAAGATAAGCCACAGACTGAAAAAAGATAACTGAAAAACCACTTATTTAATAAAGGACTTTGCTCCAGAGTACATAAAGAACTTTTAAAACTCGATAATGTGGAAACAAACCTAAACTAAAAATACTCAAAATATTTGAACCGATATTTTCCAAAGAATATATATAAATACCAATAAGAACATGAAGAAACATTCAACATCATTAATCCTTAGGGAATTAAAGCTATGAAATTCTACCACAAACCTACTTGAGTTTCTAAAATTAAAAAGTCTGACTATACCAAGTTTTGCCCAGGATGCAAAGCAACTAGAACTGTCACACACTGCCAATCTGAATATAAAATGTCACAACCACTTTAGAAAATTCCAGTAGTTTTGCAAAAAGACAAGAGACTTGCTACCTGATCCAGCCATTCTACTCCTAAGGAAAGGACAGCAAGTAACTTAACAAAAACGTGTACATACATATTTATAGCTTTATTCTTTGTAAAGCTTTGTTTGAAATAGTCAAATATTGGAAACAATCCAAATATGTCAATAGGTAAATGGATAAGCAAATGTACGTGTGCTGTGTGTTTGTGTAGATCCATAAAATGATAGTGTTCATGTAACCATAAAAGTAGGCTATATACACTCACAATTAGTACACTATAGCATTGTGGAATGTATTCATCCATAAAAAGCAAATTTTGGGGAGTGGTAGGTATCTTGATTGTGGTGATGGTTTTATGGGCACACATATATGCCAAGACTTACACATTTGTATACTTTAAATTGTGCAGTGTATTGTATGTCAATTATATTTCATTAAAGGTGTTTTTTAAAAAGCTGAGACACCCATAACCATGACATACCAGAGTAACAACAATAGGAAGGACTTCCCCCCTTCCCTAAACTCCCATTTTTCCAGCCACTCTTTTATGTCTTCTTTTTCCATGTCAGGACATCCTTATCTCCCTTTTAACTTTGTTTGAATTTGAATAAAATTTTTGACAAGGGCAGGGAGCATGTATAGTGCAGGTGAGGTCCCTCATCTTCCTGCCCACCAGAAGAGAGAGCTCTGAAAGGCTTTAGAAAAAATAAAAACAAAACCCTAAAAAGGAAGAAAATAATCCTGATTTATTACTTATGTTACAGGGAGCGATCTGGCAGGAAACAAAACCAGCAGTTAATCTGCCAAGAAGAAAAAATGTAACCCCTTTGTTGGTTGTTATGAAGCATTCGGCTGTTTTATAGTGGGAGTCTATCAAATTCAATACATTTTACATCATTGCAAATTCCTTAAAATATGAAGATGTTATATCAGCAAAACAATGAGGGACTGTGGTACTTTACGATAACAAATTTTGTTATTCTTTGTAAATCTACTGCTTTATTTTTAATAGTTACAAGACACAAAATGCTATTGAGGTTATTTTAATAAAAATGAATATGTGTGTTTTAATGTGCAAATGAAAAGATGTGAATTGTCTTGCCTTTGTATGTCAGGCATATAAAATAACAGCAAGACAATCTTGTGAGGAAAATGTACCTGTAAATATCTGATAATTTACCATAAATTACACATTATCCTGCCCCCACCTCCACCCTTCAGAAGAGTAAAGGCCTTTAACTAAAGATGCAAGATGCAAAGAGATTGTACCATTCATCTTTCCTGCATAAGCTTTATTAAATGCCACCCTAAGTGCAGCAGCTATTTGCAGGGTAATGTAAGATGACACTTGGGATACAGCAGGAGTGTTTCAATTATCAGCAAGTACCCTACCCCGGAAGTGGATTGCCTGCTCACTTTTTAGTTGGGCCTGTAAAGTGACAATCACAAGGCTCCCTGTTAACTATGATCCACCCAACCCCGCCCCCGCCCCCACAGCCTGCCAGTGGTGATGTCCTTGTGGACACTCTTGAGTCATCTGCCATCTCTGGATACACTGGTTCCTCCAGAACAAAGAACTCTTCTTCCATCCAGTGCATCTCCACCACTATGAGGGTCTCCTCTGCTCTGGGCTTTAAACCCCCTTCTCTGGGTTAGATGCTGAGGCACAGAACCAAACTTTTTTGCCATATTCCACATTAAATATAGCTTAGTTTTCTTCAAGTTCAAAACCTTCCCTTTACAGGACCAGGGGCCTGGGTCACCAGCTTCTTGCTGTCTTGCTCCTCAGCCATTGCCTTCCCAGGCCCAGGACTGCTCCTTCACTGAAATTCATAGCATCTAATGCCCTCTTCTTACCCTTCTGTTACCTTATTCTGGAACCTCCCGGCTGGCTCTGCTATCATTCCTATAATCTATCTCACCATGCAAGTCTCTAGTATCCAGCCCTTCTTACACTTGGTCTTCCGCCCTGTCCACCTCTGGGAGGTCCAGGTTCACAGCCTATGAGACAGCCCTTGCTAATCCCAGTTGACTGTCCCTTGCCCTCCACTTCCCTCTTCCAGGCTCTGCTGCCAATGCTCCATAGGCCGACACTATTATGGTGTTGAAGATTTGGTTTATGAACTGAAGTCATAAAAATCAGGAGAGCAGCCACTGCCTTTAAAAAAAAATACTCCTTTCAAGGTAGCAGAGCAAATCTATGGTCATGCCAGGTTTTTTGCTCTTGACATTTTTTTCGGTTTTTATTTTTTCTTAGTACATATTTGCAGTACATAATGATTGCATTCCTCATGGGGAGTCAGTACCTGTACATAACACATCTTAATTCTTCTTTTTAATCTCCTTCTCCTTCCCTCCTTCACTCTCACTCCATCTCTTGTTCCACTTACCTTTTGCAAATCTATCACCCTGTTTTCTATTATCTATTTTAATCTTGCCTTTTATTGATATTTTGGGTTTCTCATCTAAGAAAAACCATCCGATATTTAAGCTTGTGTGTCTGATTTATTTCACTTAACATTATGGTCACATCCATTTTCCTACAAAAGACTCACATTTATTTTTCTCTTTGGCAGAATAGTACTCCATTGTGTATAAATCCATTTTCTTTAATTATTTGTGCATTGAAGGACA
Organism: Heterocephalus glaber; assembly: GCF_053883595.1. Taxonomy (NCBI): domain Eukaryota; kingdom Metazoa; phylum Chordata; class Mammalia; order Rodentia; family Bathyergidae; genus Heterocephalus; species Heterocephalus glaber. The sequence goes on from NW_028258368.1 coordinate 8,262,563, forward strand.
TATAGACTACTTCCAATATTTAGCTATTATGAATTGTGTGATATAACCATGGCTAGGCACATGTCACTTCAGTATGATGCCTAACTTTTTTGGAATACTTGGGTCAAATGGAATTTCTATTTTTAGTTTTTTTAAAGTTTTGTCTTGCCTTTTACCCTCTTCCTCAGCTTCCTTCATTTTTTGCTTTTCCCTCATCTTTCCCAATCATTATCACCTCTAGGGCAGGAAGGAGTTTTCATCTCCAGATATATGTTTTGCTCATGTTGACCTCTGCATTGGAGAACTTCACCCTTCCCTTAAGCTGCTTTCAACTTCTATCTCAAATCCTTGAGTCTTTCCCAACCCTCTCAGATGATTCCTCCCTACTTCTGAACTGTTGACTGCTGACTATGTGCCAAACATGTTATAGGATCTGTAGATTCACCAAGGAGAACAGAAGAAAATTTCTACCCTTGTGGAACTTTCCAATGCGAGCAAAGTGACAATAAACATGAAGGACAGTAATGTATAATTGAGAGTGCTATAAGCAAGGAAAGAAGAAAAGCTAGGCTGAGAATTGGGAGAGAAATTACAGTATTAAAATAGGACAGTTTAAGAAGGCTCTGCTGATTAGGGAAACTTCGAGCAGAAATCTGAAGGAGCTAGGAAAGAAGCCTGCAGTTAAAGAACAGAACATCAGGGCTCACTGCTAATATTTTGGTGTCCAGAGCTAGACTATGAGTTCTGTGTGGTTAAAGACTATTTCTTAGGCATGTGTGCCTCCAGATTTCAGAATGGTTCCCAGAGCTTGGCAGGGATTGGGTAAAAATGATATCTAAATTAGACTTAAAACTGATAGCATGCTCTGTGTGTCCCTGTCTGGATACATTTCACACTTAAGGTGACTTTTCTCAGAGGTAACATTACCAATAGGCATCTGAGTGAAAGATGAAAAACTTCAATTACTATAAAAGGAACACACTGAATGCTTTCAGAGCTTGTAAAAGAAATAGTTAAAGGGGAACTGTCCTTGCTGTTAATGTATTGATACTGAAAAGCTAAATGCTTGGCATTCTCCAACATATTTACAAGTATCTAGTAAAATACAAAGGAAATTTATTTCTTTTGCATGGCATTTTATTAATGCAAATGATGAGAAATTTTATGCCACGTATTATTCTTGAATTATAATGACTCACTGAAGCTCTATATTAAAGGAAAATCACTGTTGTTTCAGTTTAAATGAATTCTATGAAGGTATTACAATTTCTCCTATGTACAAAAAGTAATTTAAAATCTGTATTTAAATTATATTACTGGCCAAATAAATGGTTACAATATTATATGAAGTGCAGCAAATTTAAGACAATGAGAACTTAATGACATATATCATGTATATGTCTCAGTCAAAATAAATCAAAAGCTAGCAACCCATTGACAGCTTCTACACAGCACCCTCATACAATGAGTAAAGTGACTCATAAAAATAGAACAAAGAAGAACCTGGGCCTCATGAGATGACATCACTGAAGAGTAAAACTATTTCTAAAACTTCTATTTCAGTTATATTGTTGAAGAAACAGTCACATTTTACAGTTTAGATATGAATTAGGTATCCCCAGTTGAAAAGCAAAATGAGCTAGTTCAGGATGGCTGTTCACATTTCAGGACCGTGGTGATAGTGCTAAAGGAAACTCAGGTCCATAGGCTGGAGCTACGCTTTCCTCATAATTAAAGTATTTAGTCTCCTTGTCTCAATGACAGATTATCAATAAAGCCAAAGAGAAAGGGCGTGTTGGATGTATGATCTCCCTGTTATTATCTGAATGTAATTGTTTTTGTATGAGCATTATGGTTATGCTTCTGTGGGGTTTTTGTCCAAGCTATGGGGAAATACAAAAGGTTCTTTTGCTTTGCCAATTTCAATCAACTCTTAGTGGCTGGCCTGATCTGTGCACTGAGACAGATGTAGGCCAAATCGGCTATCAGTGCATAAGACTACTGCGATCAATTATTGATGTCTGCCATGGGCAAGAGTCAGTGGTTTCACATATGCTATTCTTGGCTTCAAATGATGATGATACCTTATTGCATAAATAGACATGCGATGAAAGAGAAAATCTAGCTTGAGACTTAGAATGGGGAAACAGTAGGACAAGAATAGGTGGCTGTTTTGTTTAGCTGTCTCTCCTCACTTATGGATACTCTTTTAGCTAAGATCTTGCTTTATGTCTTTTATTTTAATAGGGCAGGCAACTCATGCAGAGAACAAACTAGCTACCTCTCAGAACATTAGAATATGAGAGAATGCTACTGCATCTGATGGAGTTTGAACAGAAAGCAGAATCTACTCCAGGTATTTCAAGCAGGAAGAAATTTTTATCTAAGGCTCAACAGCAGAACTGTTAATGGAAGACAGTCATCCACACAGAGTGCTGGGGGTTTTCTGGGTCAACCTGAAACCCCAGCTGGAGTAGATTCAGCAGGACACAGATCAGAGATTGTCAACCAGATCTTTAACAAGGAAAAGCTAAGTTGGGTATACTACTTAACACCACTAACCTAGGCCAGGTTGGTACTAGCTCATAAGAAAGGGCGGGGATGGAAACAGGTGAATTTAAATTTAAGAGAGAATTGAGGAGCCCCAAGTAAGCAAGGGCTCTGCATGCCAGGTCCAAGGGGCCTTTGTTGCTGTGACAGGCAGCCCTGTGTCATTAGTCTTCTCCTTCCTCCAATTTGCTCCATCTCCATTACCCAGGAAAAGCTTAGATTATCTTGTTTTTTTCTTCCAAACTCTGCAGGGTTCTCCAGGGATATGTAGCACTTAGGAAATGGCAATTTATCACAGCCATGTCTTTTTCTCTCTTACTCATGAAATAAAAGAACACAAAAAGGTAGCTTTCAGTTTATATTTACAGGACATTATGTCATCAGAGTATGCATTGAATAACTGTGACTAAATACCAATTATAACTGTTGACAATCATGCCTAATAATTACAGAGCTTAAAATCGCCTTGGAAATATAATCATTTTCCCTCATTATCCAAGTATTTGGAGATCTCCAATCCATTATCCTTTTTTATGACAAATTAACTTCCACTTTCTAAAAACCCCATTCCTTCACAGATCCCACCCTTCACTTACCTCCCGTCTTCCCTTCATGTTGCCCCACTGACAATGCCTCAGAGCAGTAAGGATTTGATGGTTATAGTTTTTATTTTAATTTTGTTTAAATTTTGTGTTTGGTTAAATTTGTTTTTGATTAAAAAATAAAATCAGCATTTAAATGAATATTAGTTCAGTCATGTTATGAAATCCTGCATTTGTTAACCTAGAAATAAATGGAAACCATCAATAGAGGAGGTTCCTACTGACACGTTATTCTTCCAAAGCAATAGACTAAAAATGATTATTTTTATCAACTACTTTGTTTTTTATTAAAAATTATCTGAGTTGAGATATTTAAACATAGATTTCTAAACAATTAATGTTCAAGATATTTCTGTAAGAATCAGGAACAGTAACAAGTACTGTTACTTATTTAACACTATTCTAGAAGTCCCAGCCAATAATATAACAGAAGAAAAAGATAAGAATGGAATAATTTTTGGAAAAGAAGAAGCAAGACCATCACTTACCAAGAAAATCCAAGGCAAAAATAAAAACATGGTGTACTATGTGGTCCAGCAGTAAACAAAGTGCTGGAAATGACCTGTCAGTAATTATGGGAAAACTCCTAACTCTGTAGCTATAAAATCAATGTGATAGAACCTTATATATGCATATGGAAAAAAATCTTCAACATGTACAGAAAGTGAAAAAAGCAAATTGCAAAACAATATGTATAGTATGATACATTATTTTAGCCTACTTATGTGTGTGCATATGTGTACAAATGCATAGAAAAGATTTTGGAAGAATATACATAAAATGTTTAATACAATTTCCTACTTAAAAAGAGAAAGGAATTGGGCAGAAGGCAAAGCCAGAAAGCCAGAAATTAACACTTTACTTCATATATTCTAAAGCTGAGATTTTTGCTTGGGGTAGAAGGGTTTTTGTTTGTTTGTTTGTTGGCTTTTTTGTTTTTTAACTTTTTGGTGCTAAGGACCAAACCTAGGGCCTCACACTTGGTAGACAAGCGTTCTATTACTGAGTTAAATCTCCAGCCCCTTGGGGTAGAAATTTTTGCATCCTATTTGTAATTAGTTATGTTTCTATAATGCAATATTTAACATATTCTATATGAGAAAAGGAAAAAATGGAAACAAAATTTTTGTAAACATGGAGGGGTGGAGGGGCTGACGGGAGGTCAGGGGAATGGAGAAAAAAGTAAGAACCAAGATATATCATGTAAAGGTACAAATTCCCAATGATAAATGTTATCATATTGTATACCTAAAATGTACCAATAAACTTAATGAATAAAAAAAATTTAAAATATTTTAAACCAACCCACTGAAGGATAAAAACCTATGTCAAGTATATCTTTATCATTTTGTGTTGAGTTGAAATGTTAATTTTCTCATGTGGTCATTTCATAAGTAAAAAATTATAATTATGACAGCTTCAAAATTATCTTTCATTTTCAATTTCATCACTATTTCATCATTTTTTTTCTTTTCTCTATGCTATTTGCTGATATGTGAAAAAGAAGACTTGGAAGAGGAGAGAGAGGAATAAAAAAGAAGAAGAATTAGGAAAATTTGAGCAACTGCACAAGATACATGAAAGCACAATTTTTTTCTGACTGCATAAAGTTGCTAGTCACCTACCTCAGAGTGGTAGAAAACATCAACAGCTTTGAAAGTAGCCTTTTCTTATCATAGCACAGACAGGAGTGTGATTTAGCACAGGTGCCAATGACTGGAGGGCACCAGACAGCTCCCTTGCACAGACAGAACGAAAGGCAGCTGCTCCCTGCTCAGCTCTTTCTCAATTCTTTCTGAGTTTTGTAATAAAATTGTTCCACCCCAGAATTTGCCATTAAGTCTCCCTTATTATTATATGCCAACTCCTTTTTGTAAAACTGCAAATCACTATACAAATTGTTAGATGTGATTATTACCAATTCCTGCAAATTACTTTTTAATGCGTTTCCTCCTTTCTCTAATCAACACCTCACCATAAAAATAAATACATGATGGGAATTCAAATTAAACAACACCAAAAAAACACAATACCTAGTGCCTGAAATGTGCAGATCTCTGCACTGTGGGAGAAATGAGAGATGAATAAGACATAGGGCATATTCTCATCTCTAAAAACCCTAATAATATAATAGTGAGAACAGATAAGCAAACAGCCACTTTAATATCAGACTGAATTTAATAAAGTCTTTAATAACCATAAGGATCAGGGAGAGCAGGGTGATTCCAAACCAGACGGCTTCAAAAAGTGTCATGTGGGAAATGATATGTCATTTGGACCTGAAAATGAGGAGAAAAAGGTATTCCAAGAAAGATCCATATTACATGAAAGGCTTAAGGGTGAAAATTACTAGTAAAGTTTGATGGGAGAGAGAAGGTCATGGAAAAGAGCAGCAGAAATGATTTATGGGAATAAACCTGAAAAAGAAAGTTGGAGCCAAAGTTACCAACAGCATCCCAGTAAGTATGTCCACTTTTATCTGAGGATCCTTTTTTTCTGGTTTTCCCTTATTTCTTGTATGGAAGCTATATAATATGATGACTTTCCTGAATTTTACTGTATTTACTAAATTTGGTATTTAAGTCAAATACAAAAGCTTTGTCATTTCCAAATTGCTTCATTTCTAACCTGATTACTAAAGAAAGATTATTCCCACTTCCAACATGAAGAGAGACTGGCTTGCTGGGCCACCAGAGGAGACTGTATTTTAGTCCTCATCTGCTTTCAAAGTGGTTTGGAAATCTCAAGAGGGGAAGAAAGCTTCCTAATAAGGTACTGAGGAGGAAGGGCTTGAAACTGGTGACAGCCAGGAAGGAAGCTGAAATGGGCTGTCCATGAACCTATGCAGAGCTTGAATGATGTCATTTTGGGACTCTCTAGAAAACATTTGTGTTTGAAGCCCTCTTCTCTAAACACACACACACACACACACACACACACACACACACACCAATAAACTCATATACACCCTCCACAAATATATTCTACACAGACCTTTGGCTTTGAGGCAAATTTATCAAATCATTTTGTAAACGATAGCAAAAAAAATTTAACACTCATAGATAGTGATTTTTTTAATTAATTATATTGGTACATTTTAGGTATACAATATAATGACATTCATCATTGGAAATTTGCACCTTTACATAGTTTCTCTTGGTTCTTATTTTCCCCCCTTCCCCTGCCCTCCCTCAACCCCTCCATCCCTCCCTATCTACAAAGACTTTGTTTCCATTTTTTCTTTTTCTCATATTAATCCCATTTCCTTCTATCCTTTCCCCTACCCCTCCCACTTCCCCTTCCCCTTTGCCCCTTTTCTTCCTATTTCACATTATCTATTATACCTTTTAGTCCTTATTTACACTTTCAGTTTCTCACACTAGAGAAACCATTCAGTATTTACACTTGTGTGTCCTATCACAGTGATATATGTGCGCCCATGTTCATACCAGCACAATTCGTGATAGCTAAAACTTGGAAACAACCCAATTGCCCATCAACTGGAGACTGGATAAAGAAAATGTGGGTTTTTAAAATAAAATGGAGTACTATTCAGCCATAAAGAATGAGAACTAGAGACACTTATAGCTAAATGGATGCACACTGAGGCAATACTCAAGTGAAATAAATAGATAGTGATTTTTTAAACAGGGAAAAATAACAATCCTTTCATAATGTTTGCTTGCATAAGCAACCTGGGAGGACAAAAACAGCACAGAAAGTTAAAAATACTGTTGAATTGATTTCTAAGACTTCCGGGGTAGGGGGATCTAACAACTATCTTACTAGATTCCGAAAAGACTGTCAGGTTGAACATTTCCTTCATTGAAAGGATTCACCCACATGAAGGATTTTCTTGGCAAAAATTTTCAGTTGATATTTTAGAGACACTAGTTGTGGAAATAGTTATCATGGCTGGTTGAAAGGGCAGGTTCAAAAGCTGTGGGAAGTCACCTTCTAATTACATCAGGCCAGAATTCTGAGTCCAGCCTCCAATCCTGGAGTTGATTAATGAAAAGTACACAATAGGAATTTCCAGAACACTTATTGGCAGCCTGGTTGCCACTGATCTGCTGTCCCTTTTTTTTTTCTAAAACAGGTTCATTTTCCTTTCTGATTGTAACAATACTTAATTCTCAATGGCAAATTGTTGTAAGGTACAAAAAATTTAAAAAAGAAATAACCATAATTATACCAGGTAAATATAACAACTTTTCCTTTGGACGTTTTCCTAGGCTACCTCAACAGTTTCAAAATATTAACTTATATAAGATGTATCATAAGGTTGACTTGACAGATGTGTATAAAAAGGAAAGAAACCTATCCATGCAAAATGAAAAAAAAAGGATCCTTGCAAAATCACATGAACTACATTAAACTATGTCTGCAGATTCAGCTGCTTAAATTTTCTCTCTAAATGCAATAAAGGCAATACAGTAGAAAATACAATAAAACATTCTTTTAGGGTAAGATCTTCATTACTAGGAACATGCACCACAGTAACAATACAAATGGTTATTCTAGTTAAACAAGGTTGAGTGATTTCCCCACTTGCCTCTCTATAATCTTGGGACATGATGAAGAAATTGTTACCTAAGTAAATTTTATAAAGGCTACAGTAGGCCCAATACAGAAAACAAAGAAAACAAAAACAATATTCAAAGCTGCAATAAAAAGCAACACAATTTAATTCTACCAGCAGATGTTTGCTCAGTGCTATTTATTTTTCCTTTTGTAGGACTGCAAAAAAAAAAAATAAAAATCCTAGGTACATCATGCTTCTGGATTCAATATATATGTCAAATATATATTTGATTTTCAATTAATTCTGCAAATATCCAATTCACTCACAAGAGATTAGAATGAAATGTCAGTTAAATTTACATATGATGTTCAATGCTTCTGGATTTGTGTTTTTATTCATTTTCATTTTGCAGAGATTGTCATTTGCTGAATATTAGCATACACTTTTTACTTAAAAAAGTTCTTTGCTAAACACAACTGACCTATTTTAGTGTGTAACATATGAAGATTTTTCTAGGAAAGGATCACAAACCAACACAGTTTTAGGCAGCAGTAAGCAACTCCTCTTATGGAGGAAATCTCTCACCTGGACCTCAGAAGTATAAGGACAAGTTTGACCCACTCAGAGATGGCTTATAGTATATTTATCTCTGCTGGTCTCCTGGAGTTATAATGATTGCTGTCAGCAGGGATGCCCTTTCCTCTCACAGAGCTGACACTGCTGAGTACAAATTAAAGCAAAATCAGATTTTTTTTAGTGTCTGAAAGTGTTGTGGCAATGCAGGAGGGGCAGAATCTTTCCTTCCATAGCTTTCTTTTCACTATTTCAAGTTTGTCAAGGAAACTCAGCACCAGAAACTTAAACAGAGATGATGAAGACTGAATGGGGACATTTTTATTGCTGAGGGAAGTGAAGCTCCCTCACCATTACAAAAACAGTAAGAGGAACCCTTGTCCTCAGCTTAATTTCATTCTCATAGTTTAATTAGCTAGAACCAAAAAATGTGAGTTTCTACTATAAGTAGTCCAAAAGATTAAGTTTGCAAATTTCTAAAAAAAAAATAAATTCCACTTTTTAAAAGAAATCAGAGAAATAGACAATTGTTGACAAGTTTAGGATTTTATGTCAAGTATTAGAGATTCTTGGATTAAAGTTTCAGGATTTCACAATGGCAGAAACAATGAAGTACCTTCAAATCGCTGATGAAACGCTTACTATAAATGCAATCTATGATTAATACTCATAGTCATATTTTTCTGTAGCTTCATGGTATTTCACACCAAAAGTGAAAGTCAAATCCTCTTCTGACTAAAGCCTTAATTGTACAGAGGTATGGTAATGTGGTAGTGGCAGATTATCAAATGTCACACTGCTTTTACAAACTATCCTACAAGAAGTTACTAGTATACTGTGAAATATTAATAATTAAAAACAAATCACACTTGTCAAAATAAATACATTTGTCTCCTATCATGTCCTCCTATCCAGGCTTGCACTTGTTTTCTGAAGTGGCAGGTGTCAAAAGGGATCTTTTTGTTGTAGTACATATGTCCAATTATGCACATGGTTTGGAGAAGACCTGACAGCAGATTGAAATGATTAAATACATGCAAACAGAATGGTGCAGCAAAAGAGGAGCATTCTCTGGAATTATTATTCTGGGAGAATCAAAGACAATAGAGTAAGCCCCAACCTGGTAATTTCCCATCCGTGATATTAGACCCAGGCCTTTTCACCTGTACATTCCTATCCCTACTACAGAGCCTGGACACAGGACCCCAATAACTCAGGTTTATTCATCAACAAAGTGACAAAGTCAGTGTTCCCAGAGGGATTAACATTTCTTATACAATTTCAGCAATCAAGTTCCTCAGTTTCATACCTACCTTTTAAACCCATCACTAATTCACGTGATTTTCTCACACATCAAAATGGAAATTATCCATCATCCTCCGCTTCTAAGATTTCACTTTCTCATTCATCTCTATTCTTAAAATAAACCAGATACCCATGGACTAGCTTAGAATGAAGCCACTAATTGCCAAAGTGTCCCAGGAGTCTGCCTGCAGCATCCTTCTCTGAAAGGAGATATTTTCAACCTCATTTGTTTTCTGTTTCCAAAGTTTAATAAGTCACAAATGATATGAACTTCATCTGTTTACCTGAGAAAGTCATATTTCTTTTATCATTTACTTAATTCAGATCATGACACTAGAGTGACACTGATCACCCCTAAATGTGGTTAGCACTGTAGTCCTATTGTCTTCCCCCCAAGAAAGGCATGTGCATCTTCTGCCCTATGCTTGTGCATATATGAGGCATGAAGAAGGAGAGGAAACAAGGCAAGGAAGACTATCCATGGGCTACAGATGCAGAGAAAGCATAAACTTAAGTGTCACCACCTAAGTGCTCCCAAGGACTAAAGATGTGACACTAAGTCAGTTTCTGATGTGGTGGATATTTATTTGAGACTGATTAATACTTCAGTGATTAGTAATTCCTTCTAAGATCATATGAGGCCTCTACATTTCTAAAACATTTGTGAAAATTTTCAGGGAAAACCTTTGTCTTAAAATTTGAAAAATATTGTTTTCCATCACAATACCATATCTAATTTCCATCTGTAATGATAACAGATATGTTCTCCCAAGTGGTTATTTTTTGGGGGCACTTACTTCTTCTGAGTGAAAAAGAAATACTTACTTTTAAATTATGCTCTTTGACAAAAATTCTGATGGTAAAGACTCAAATGTCAGTGATTTTTAATGGTGATAATTATTAGAAATATCAATTCTAGGTTTTGTTTTCATGGCTGTTCTTTTCCCAGGAAAAGAAAACAAGATTGGCAAAGTTTGCTCATAAAGGGAATAAACACATATAAGTGCCTGCTGACACCAGAACTTTAGCACTTGTAGCCCATGGGGATATTTATAACATCCTAGAGGAAAATTTGTGCATAGCCTCATTGAGTACCTTGGCACAAAGAAAGGGTGATCTGAAAATGCAGTTGGAATATAGTCTTGAAATATCATCTTTAGGAGATCTGGACCAGGTTACTACCAGATCATGAAGGGTATACAGGACCACTATAAGTGCTAAAACTTGGAAAAAATCTGTTTATTCAGAACTGGCTCAGCAGGGGAGAGAGGCAGCTGGAGTGTGTAGGTCTGGGGAAGGAAGGGTTCTGCAAGAAACCCTGTAAGTGTGTCTCCCAGGGCTTGCTGAACTTCAATTTTAGTAAAAGCCACTATCATAAACACAGGCACATGGAAGTGTCTGAGTGCACTTCCATGCAACAAATTGTAGAACAGGAAGAGATACAAAATAATTTAGGCATTCATACATGTACAGTTCCAATTCTGGCCTGAGAATCCCTCCTCAGAAGGAGCTAGGGCATTTTGGCATGTCATGGGAACAGGCAGATGTCTAATTCCAGACTCTCAAGACCCATCAGCTCCGCAGCAAGCCCAAAGCTTCCTGTCAATGTTGTTAATGGCAAAGCTAAGCACACGAGCATCTTCCGTCAAGGTGCTCCTAATAGCATCGTGATTATCAAGTGATTGAGGACAATCATAGGTGGAAAAAAGAAAATGGCCTATTAGGACTTTATGGCCACCTCCCCTCCTCCCCACAGAGCTACTTTCTTTCCACAGGCACAACAGGGCGTTGACCTGCAGGAGATTGACCGTAGCGTTTCCTGGTTCTATTTTCAGCTACTACAAGTTAAAAATCTAACCCCGTAGTGAGGAATTGGATGGGAGATCTACCCTATGGCTATAAATATATACTAGACTTTCAAAGAATTGTTTTATGTAGGTTATTACTTTATACTCTGGCTGCTACTTTTCTCATTTTTGTTTAACAAAAACAATTTAACATAAATTCCAAATGGAATATACTCATTCTTATGTAGTTTTTTTTTTCATGATCACAACCAAGAATCCACTATTTTTCTAATACATAGCTCCTCCAACTCACAGCATTCCATCAGGCAGAAGATGAGCTACTACAGAAGATTGAAGCTGGTGTCTAAAAATATAAACAGAAATCCTGATTTCTTCTCCTGATTCCATGAACTTTTGGGAAATCTTGTAGTCCATAATTGAAAAATGTTGCTGATAGCAAAGCAATTTATATAGAATTTCAGATATAGAAGATAAGATTGCAATTAGTGACCAGGAAAAGATAAATTGCTTTAAAATTGTAAGGGAACATGAGAAATCAATTCAGCAGCTGTTAGACGATGGAAAGAAGAATAACATAAGACTGATTGGAGTCAATGAAGAAAGAGGAGAGAGTGCAGAGGACATAAAAAAACTGTTCACAGAAGTGATGGCAGAAAACTTCCCAAGGAGGGGAAAAGAACTTGACATACAGATAAGTGAGGCATATAGGACTCCAGCTAGCCTTGATCAAAAAAAAAAAATCTACACATAGGCATATAATAGTTAGGATTCCAGAAATCCAACAGAAGAACAAAATTCTACAAGCAGTGAGAGAAAAGAAACAAATCACACACAAAGGAAAGCCCATCAGAATCACAGCAGACTTCTCAATGCAAACCCTCAAGTCAAGAAGAGCTTGGAGTGATGTATTTCAAGCCCTAAAGGAAAACAGCCTCCAACCCAGATTGATGTACCCTGCAAAACTCTCTTTCAAAATTGATGGAGAAGTAAGATACTTTCATAATAAAAACCACCTCAGGAATTTCATGAATACCAAACTAGCACTCCAAAAAATTTTAGGCAATACCCTAGGAAAAGACAATAGGATCACAACCCCAGGAAGCCCAGCAAAATGAATCCATTGGGCGTGACAAATTAAATGCAAAGGGGGAGAACCCAACAAAAAGAAAAAGTCATGACAAGGCTTTTAAAACTTTTAACTTCATCTCCCTAATGACTGTATAATTCAATCTTGTTGTTGGACTGATTAGTATTTTTCTGATTCTAGAGTTGCACGCCTTTCCTTGTGCTATACTGGCTATTTATCATCTTCTTATATCTACTTTTTAATTGGGTTGTTTATTAATGAGCTGTAAGAGCTCTTTATATATTCTGCTCATAGGTTATATGCATTGGAAATATGGTCTGTTTAAGGACTACTTTTGTTTTGTTTTGTTTTGGTACCAGGGATCAAACTCGGGGCCTTGCGCTTGCACAGCAGGCGGCGAAACCACTGGGCTAAATCCCCGGCCCAGGACTACTTTTCATTTTAATGATGTCATATATTACAGAAACAAAGAGGTGAAAAAAAATTAAACTTTCCCAGTCATGTTCTCTGGACACATAATGTGGAAACCATTTTTTAAATGTTCTGATAATATATTCTCTGTTTCTCAATGTTATTTGGTTAGGAAACTAATTTCATCAAAGAATATCTATTAACCTATTAACAACTTCCAGCACCCCAACTGTCACCTATCAGTTATAAAGTGGTTAGGACACACTAGTTTAAATGTGTCAACCCATTCTGCCACAGAGCATAATCTCATTCTATAAGGATGTTTGCTTTTGAGAAGGCATCTTAGCTCATTCTTTTATTCTCTACTAGATGCCTTTAATCACAGATTCAATCTGCTTTAGTGCTTCAGGCTCTGGAGTAATTACCACTCATAAACTGAGTAAATTATATCTCTGTGTCTCTTTCCTCAACTCTAAATGAATGAACATATAGTCATATGTTGTTTAATGATAGGGATACATTCTCAGAGATGCATCTCATGGTTAGGCAATTTCATTGTTGGTCAGACATTACCGAGTGTCCTTACAAAAACCTAAAAGTTATAGGAAATCACTCAGTGTGGCTTCAAAAGATGTGGCGAACATGAGAAGGAAGAGGTTGCTGCCAGAGTAATATGCAGACTATTTTACTATAATATTTTTATAAGTAGAGAGACTATGGTCTAAAGTAAAGATAAAAGTTACAGTATGGTAAATGCATAAATCAGAACACAGGCATTTAGTACCATCACCAAGTGTTGCATACTGTCCTAGCAACACAATGGGCTTATTTCCACCAGCATCACCACCATCTGTGAGAAATGTGTTACACCATGATTTTACAACATCTAAGACATCACTAGGTGATAAGAATTTTTCTCCTGTATTATCTTGTGAAGCCACCACTGTAAATGTGGTCCATTGCTGAGGGAAGGGTCATTGTACAGTGTGTAACTATGGACCCAATTAGCTGACCCCATACAAAGATTGTGTATTCCCCCGGAATACTCAATAAATACTAGCTATTACTGACATCATTATTAATATTCAATGAAGATTGAGACCGGTCCTTCATCCTCACAAAATAAACAAGGTCCTCATATTTAGACCTGCTCTTCCTTTCATTCTATATGCTCAAAGATGGTCCCTTCCGCCCACATTTTGACTGAGTAGTAATGGTCAGTAGGTAAGGGAAACCTGGCCCTTAATCTCTTTCCTGCCTCACATCATCTCAAATAGTAAACCATATTTAAGTACACAGGTAGGCAGACCTGGGCTCAGTTCTTTAACAACCACTGTTTTCACTTTCTCACTAAGGTTTTCTACATTTTGATATAAATAGTTTCAATTGCCTCAGCTGCCAGATCAACCATAATCCTGCAGGAAAAGATTGACTAGAAATGATTTTATATCTTGTGGGGGGCCTTGCCCCCCCGCTAGAACTCTTGAGTGCCTTTTATGGACATATCCGGGCCTGCTGCAAATCTACCCGGCAACAAGGAAGTAGCCCCAGTACCCTCCTCTTGCTCCTCCCCTCTAGCCCTACGGTATATATGTTGTAACAGCTTCTGCAATAAACGAGACTTGATCAGAAACCTGTCTTGTCTCCATCTCTCGTGTCCCCTGTCCCCTCTCATCCTCGCTCCCCCTCTAGGGTCTCCGTTGACTTACCCGCGGGCCGGGACAAGTGGCGCCCAACGTGCGGCCAGAGAACGGGGGATCCAGTGAAGGACGCTGCTCAGGGGCCCTAAGATTAAGATTGAGGAACAAAGAGCACACTCGACACGGGAGAGGCTTGCAATTGACGTGGACCTGCCGTCTTTTTGCACCTCGGTAAGTTGAGCAGCGATTATGGGACAGGGCATTAGTCAGCACGAATTGTTTGTGCAAGGTCTCAAGAAGACATTACAGGCACGAGGGGTAAAGGTTACAGTCAAACAGTTGTTAAGATTTTTTGATTATATTAAAGATCTCTGTCCCTGGTTCCCTGCTGAGGGAACCATTGACGAACAGAGATGGAAAAAGGTGGGGGAAGCTCTCCAGGATTATTATGCCACTTGCGGACCCGGGAAGGTCCCTATTGCGGCGTTCTCATATTGGAATTTGATTAATGATATTATTTCTCATAAAGCGAGGGATCCACTGGTGGCGCAGGCTATACAGGCTGGGGAGGTAGCTCTCCGAGATGGTAAGGGGCTGACACCCGCCAGTGATTCTGACGCAGTCTCCCGGGCCAATATGGCGCCGGGGCCCAGGCCCGTTGAGACCACGACTTCTTTGTCAGACAAAGAAGAGGACTTGATGTCCTTTGACAGTGACGACGATCCCGCCCCCGACGGACATGACGTCCCTTCGGACCAACCCCAAACGGCCACGAACCCTGCCAAGCCCTGTAGGGCAGGGCCTCGCCGAACCCCTGCTTCCTTGCTTTCCGCCACCGCCTCTAGGACAGCCCCACCCTCGCGGAAGGTTCCGCCCCTATATCCCTCCCTTCAAGCCTATCGTGGCCCGCCTCCGCCCCCAGATCCGCCCCAAGAGGGCTCCGGGTCGGAGGAGCCCGCGGGGGGAGCATTGTGGGGCGACTCCGGATATCCCCCTCCTTATATCTCTTCAGGCCCCGACACTCCCACTCTGGCATGTCCTGTTGTTGATCCCCAAAAGGAACTCCGGGACAAAATAGAATTTCTAAAAGAACAGATAAGGTTAGAAAAGGAACACCAAGAACTTATTACCCAGCTTGAAGGCTTAAGAACAGGCAAAGCCCATAAAAATGTCCGTAGAGAAGACAAACTTAAGCCACGACCCCCCGTTAGAGGGGCGGCCCCTAGGGTGCCATCCGGGTCGGGAGTATCCCTGAAACTTAAAAATGCGGAAGCCTTTCCCGTAACTAAAACTACTGACGCACAGAGACAGGCGTGAAGACACCACAGTGGTTTTGATTTTAAGGTCATTAAAAAATTTAAAACGGCTGCAGCTCAATATGGGGCCACTGCACCTTACACCATGGCTATTTTAGAATCGGTGGCAGAAAATTGGCTCACCCCAATTGATTGGCAGACTCTGGCCCGCGCCACCCTTACAGGAGGTGATTATTTATTATGGAAATCTAAATATGTTAAAAATTGCCGAGAAACTGCTAGGCGCAATGCTCAGGCGGGGAATGGATGGGTGCTTGACATGCTCCTTGGGGAGGGGGCCTACGCCGCCAACGACCAACAAATACAATTTGATGCGGGGTTATATGCCCAGATTCAGACCGCCGCCACTAGGGCCTGGAAAAAGCTCCCCTCCAAAGGAGACGTGAGTGCCTCCCTCACTAACATTCGGCAGGGCCCAGACGAGCCATTTGCGGACTTTGTCCACCGCCTTCTCACGGCGGCAGGCCGGATTTTTGGGAGCGCGGAGACAGGGACAGATTTTGTTAAACAGCTTGCTTTTGAGAACGCCAATGCCGCCTGTCAGGCCGCTATCCGCCCCTATAAAAAGAAAACTGACCTTTCCGGCTACATTCGCCTTTGTTCTGAGATTGGGGCCGCCTACCAACAGGGCCTTGCCATGGCGGCCGCCATGCAAGGCTTCACAGTCAAACAATTTTTGCAACGCCACGTCGGCAATAAGTGTTTCCGGTGTGGGGCCACCGGCCATTTTGCTAGAGAATGCCCGACCACTAAAATGCAGGGCCCCAATGCTCCGCCCCCCGGGCCCTGCCCCCGATGTAATCGGGGGAGGCATTGGGCGAGTGAGTGCCGATCCAAAACTGATGCCCAGGGCCGACCCCTTCCCCCTCTTAAGGATTCGAATTCGGGAAACGGGAAAGGGGGCCAGCCCCAGGCCCCCAACTCCAAACAAATTTACGGGGCGCTCAATTTTGCTCCAATAAACAGCAATCCATTTCAGACCTCATCAGAGCCACAAAAGGAAGTGCCGGATTGGACCTCAGTGCCACCACCCACACAGTATTGACCCCAGAAATGGGAGTCCAGGCCCTCGCCACAGGAGTCTTTGGACCCTTACCTAGAGAGACTTTTGGCCTCGTAATAGGCCGAAGCAGTAGTACCATAAATGGGCTGTTGGTTTACCCAGGAGTGATAGATAATGACTACTCTGGGGAAATTAAAGTTATGGTTTCTTCTCCCAAAGTTATTAATACCATTCAATCAGGCCAAAGATTTGCTCAATTGCTACTCCTTCCCCTTCTCTCTACCTCTAATAAGGCTCTAAACAACGCCCGAGGCAGCCAGGGATTCGGCTCATCTGATGTTTACTGGTCAGAGATACTTTCAGCACAAAAGCCTCTCGTGACCTTGTGGTTAGATGGGAGACAATTTTCTGGGCTGGTTGACACTGGTGCCGATGTAACTATCATAAAGGGAGAGGATTGGCCTCAGGCATGGCCATTAAAAGACACCCTCACCCATCTCGGGGGTATAGGTCAGAGTGAAAATCCTAAACAAAGTGCCAAAGATCTGACCTGGAGAGACCAAGATGGTAATCAGGGCACCATTCAACCTTATATCATTTCAGGGTTACCTATTAATCTATGGGGAAGAGACTTACTATCACAAATGGGGATAATTATTTCCAGCCCCAATGAAATTGTCACTATGCAGATGTTTAAAAATGGGTACATTCCAGGAACGGGACTGGGGAAACACCCTACAAACCTTACTCACCCCATTGAGCCTGTCCCTCGGCCCCCTCGGGCAGGGCTAGGCCATTTTCCATAGGGGCCATTGACACTCCTGCGGCCCATGCTGAAAAGATTACCTGGCTCTCAGATGATCCAGTGTGGGTCGATCAGTGGCCCCTCTCTAAGGAGAAATTGTCAGCAGCTCAACAGTTGGTGCAGGAACAGCTTCATGCTGGCCATATTATTCCTAGCCACTCCCCTTGGAATACTCCCATTTTTGTCATTAAAAAACGGTCGGAAAAATGGAGACTCTTACAAGATCTTAGAGCAGTTAATAAAACCATGGTACTCATGGGAGCTTTACAACCTGGTCTCCCTTCGCCGGTAGCCATTCCCCTTGGGTATTACAAGATTATTATTGATTTAAAGGATTGCTTTTTCACCATTCCCTTACATCCTGCTGATCAAAAACGCTTCGCATTTAGCCTTCCAGTGACCAATTTCTGTACCCCAATGCAGCGCTTTCAGTGGCTGGTTCTGCCCCAAGGCATGGCCAATAGTCCCACCCTGTGCCAGTCATTTGTAGCCGCGGCACTCCAATCCACCCGAGACAATTGGCCTCAAATGTATATTATCCATTACATGGATGATATCCTTGTAGCGGGGCAATTAGGAAGTGAGGTTTTAGCTTGTTATGCTGACCTTCGACGGGCACTTGAATCTCATGGCCTCCAGATTGCCCCTGATAAGGTTCAACTAAAAGACCCTTATAACTACCTTGGATTTCAGATGAAGGGACGTCACATTTCCTCCCAAAAGCTTACCTTGCGGCTGGACGGTCTTAAGACTTTAAATGACTTCCAAAAATTGCTAGGAGACATTAATTGGCTTATGCCCTATTTAAAGCTCACTAAACATGACCTGAAGCCTCTCTATGATACCCTACAAGGTGATAACCACCCTACTTCACCTCGACAGCTCACTGCCGAGGGGCGCAAAGCCATCAGTACAGTGGAACAAGCCATTCAAAATCAAACAATTAATTTTATGGATTATAACTCTCCTTTACAGTATATCATCTGCAAAACCTCCCTCTCTCCCACTGCTGTCTTTTGGCAAACCGCTCCCCTTTTGTGGGTTCATCTCCCAGTTTCCCCTAAGCGGGTCTTTTACCCCTATTATGTTGCAGTTGCAGACCTAGTTATCTTGGGCAGAGACCATGGAAAGATGTACTTTGGAAAAGAACCTGATGTCATTATCCAACCCTACCCTAAGGACCAGGTCGATTGGCTTATACAAACCACCGATTCCTGCCCAATTGCTCTTGCTTCTTATTCAGGGTTATTGGACAACCACTATCCTCCCAGCAAACTTATTGACTTTGCCAACAGACATGACTTCATTTTCCCGAAGATCACTTCTTGCTTTCCTCTGCCAGAGGCTCTACCCGTTTTTACAGACGGTTCTTCCACTGGAATGGCTGCCTATGTGTGGGATGATAACATTGTCCAGTTCCAAACCGCCCACTCTTCGGCCCAGTTAACCGAGCTCCAGGCAGTCATAGCGGTCTTTACCGCATTTCCTGCCTGAGCTTTTAATCTCTTTACTGACAGTGCTTACATTGCCCAATCTGTTCCCTTATTAGAAACATGTGGACTGATCAAACTTGCCTCTCAGACTGGTGGTCTTTTCCTCCAATTACAAGATCTAATCAGAAAACGATCCAAATCCTTTTTCATTGGGCACCTTCGAGCCCACTCTAACCTACCCGGCCCACTTGCAGAGGGCAACCGCTTAGCAGACCTAGCCACAAGACCTCAGGCTTTTGCCTATTCAATAAATACTGATGCCCCCAGTCCGATTGACCAAGCACAGAAGGCACACCAATTCCATCATCTTAATGCTCACACGCTTCGCCTTATGTATAAGCTTACTAGAGAACAAGCTAGACAAATTGTTAAGGCCTGCCCTACGTGCACTCTGCACCTTCCTACACCTCATCTGGGAGTTAATCCTCGTGGCTTGATTCCAAATGCCCTATGGCAAATGGACATCACACATTACCCTAAATTTGGAAATCTTAAATATATACATGTCAACATTAATACATATAGTGGATTCATATTTGCCACCCTGCAATCTGGGGAAGCTACTAAACACGTCATTGCTCATCTCCTCACTGCCTTCTCAGTGCTTGGCTGCCCACAACAAATTAAAACAGATAATGGTCCTGGCTATATCAGCTCTGGCTTCTCCAAATTTTACAAACAATTTACAATAACACATATAACGGGAATCCCATATAATCCACAGGGACAAGGCATTATAGAAAGGGCTAATCTCACACTTAAAATTACTTTAGACAAAATAAAAAAGGGGGAATGGTATCCTACTAAGGGGTCTCCTAGAAATCTGATATCACATGCACTATTTATTCTTAACTTCTTAAATTTGGATGCCAAAGGTTTATCTGCAGCCAATCGTTTCTGGCAACCAGAGACGCAACGACAATTTGCCTCGGTGATGTGGAAAGACCCCCTGGACCACTCATGGCACGGGCCGGATCCTGTACTTATCTGGGGCTGAGGATCGGTGTGTATTTACTCCAAGGAAATGAAGTCAGCCAGGTGGCTCCCAGAACGCCTAGTAAAACAAGTTGATAGGTGTGCTGATGATGCCGATGACCTGACGTTGTCCAATCTTAACCAGTTAACAATGGCACCTACAATTACAATCTAATAATCATCAAGAGTATAGTATAATTCAATTTGGCTAGTTATATTTGGGTGCACCCTAATTTTACACACTGTCTTATATGTTTGTCTATTGTCTGTTGTTTGTGTTTGTACAGTTGAGCTCAATATGTTCCTTCCTCTTCAAAGGATATTCGCCTATTGTTAAATTGACTTATAGATAATATTATTAAACTAAAGACATGCTTTTCTTCCCAGGTTGTTAATTGATCAAAGTACCACTGAAATTTATTTTATGAAAGTGACGTGCATTGTTACCCACACGCAACAATCAAATTACAATTAACAGTTATAAAATAAAAAGATATATATTCTTAATTGTTTGTCAAAACGATTATAGATGGGAACTCCCTTTGATGAATATAGAAGTGGCCACCCAGAAAATGATTATTCTGGTCTTAATTCATTAAAGGGACCCCCTAGTAAATTTTATATTATATAATCTTATGGGAGACATATCACAATGAATATTATCTAAATATGTTATAAATTGATTGTATTGGTTGTCCTTGATATTTAAGCACTAAATATGTTGTTACAAAACGTTCATATTGGTTAAGTTCTGAATATGTTATTGTAGCATGTCCACATTGGTTATCTTCAAAAGCTTAATCAGGGTAGCTTAACTCTCTTATTCACAGTCTAGCCTTAAATGAACATTGCTGTTTTTATGCCAACAAATCTGGGATCGTCAGGGGAAAAATTCGCGAACTTCAGGAAGATTTAAACAGATGACGACAAAAATTCACTCAAAATCCCCTCTGGACTGGCCTCAATGGTTTCCTCCCTTATCTCCTCCCTTTGCTGGGACCCTTATTGGGTCTACTCTTGCTCATTTCTTTAGGGCCCGTACTTTATAACAAAATCATGGCCTTTCTTAGAGCCCAGATAGAGGCAATAAAAACAGCACCCATACAGGTCTACTATAATAGATTGGCAATGGCTGACCAGGACGAATGTCGGACCATCGATTAGGTCCTTGCCGTGGCGAAGTGTTCTCGCCCCACCTGGTGAGTGGGCTGGCAAGCCAATGACGGGCAACTGAGCAAGCGTGCCATGCAATGAGAGAGCCCTCGTGTGCCGCCTAAGACAGGTGCCAGAGCCTTGATTCTCTGGTTAACCGATGACGGGTAAGGTGCACGGTGCAGACACGTGTGTTGCTCTGACCCAAGACAGGCTCAGCCCCCGCAGGCTTGGCTCTCCTGACGCCTTTCTAAAATTATAATTTTAAAGGGAGGACCTGTGGGGGGCCTTGCCCCCCCGCTAGAACTCTTGAGTGCCTTTTATGGACATATCCGGGCCTGCTGCAAATCTACCCGGCAACAAGGAAGTAGCCCCAGTACCCTCCTCTTGCTCCTCCCCTCTAGCCCTACGGTATATATGTTGTAACAGCTTCTGCAATAAACGAGACTTGATCAGAAACCTGTCTTGTCTCCATCTCTCGTGTCCCCTGTCCCCTCTCATCCTCGCTCCCCCTCTAGGGTCTCCGTTGACTTACCCGCGGGCCGGGACAATATCTAAGTGTGGTCTTTTATCTTGAACAGTTCTGGCTTTGTTGGCTTTAAGTAGAGTCTACTCCTCCCCATGTAGTTCACAAAAAGTACTAAGAAATATATAATATTGATTCCTAGAGTATTATATTAACATCCTCTGGGTTAAATGAATCAGCCTCATTAAAGATCTTTTATATGGAAATAGTTTAATTTTTAATGAAAGATCAATATAGAATAAACAATGTTCATCTAACTTTTGACCAGAGCTACAAACTGAATACTTGTGTCTCCTTGACCCCAAACTCATATGCTGAATTCCTAATGCCCAAGGTGATATTAAGAAGTTAGGGCTTTGGGTGGTGACTATGTCAGAATGGTAAACCCTTCATGAGTAGGATTAGTGCCCTTACAGAAGAGATTCCCAGGAAGTGCCTTGTCCCCCTTTACACAAAAATACCCAGGGAGAAGGCCATCTGTGAATCAAAAAGCAGGCCCTCACTGGACACTGTATCCACCAGCATGCAATCTTGGACTTCCTAGGATCTAGGACAGTGAGAAACAAATTTCTGTTCTGTATGAGATACCCCATTTATAGTATTTTGTTACAGCAGCCTGAGCTGACAACCAGATTTACCTAGTTTTAACATTTTACTGTATTGCTTTATCTTTTTCCCCTCTTCTCCCTCTTCCTTCCTTCCCTTCCTCCTTCTCCTCCTCTCTCTCTCTCTCTTTCTCATGCTCTCACTCTCTCTCTCTCCTTGAGCCATTTGAAAGTAGGTTAAATTCCCCTTTGTCCTTAAAATAAGATATATATATATCAAGCCCTTTGGCCCCCAAGAATAAAGACATTCTTACATGGTCACAGTTCAATTATCATCTTCAGTAATTTTAATCTTAATGTAATAATTGTATCTAATCTACAATTAATATTTCCAGTTCTATCAATTGTCCTAAATTGTCTCCTCTTCCTCATCTTCCTCCTCCCCTCCTCCATTTTTTTTTGTATGGGGGATTAAAGCAAGGGCCTTTGCACAGCACTACACCCCCAGCCCTTTTTTATTTTCCAACAAAGTCTCACTAAATAACGTTACCCAGGCTGGACTTTCAATCCTCCTGCCTCATCCTCCCAGAGAGTAGGGATTACAGGTGTGCACCACCATGCCAGGCTCCAAGTGTGTTTTTTATGCCATTCTTCTACCCTCTGGTACAGGATCTCATCTGGTTTAGGTATTTGCTTTATTTGTCATGTCACTACAGCCTTTAATCTGGAGCATACCATAGTCTTTTATAGCAAATTTCAACGTCTATTAACACAACTGATGTTTCTGAAGAATACAGTTCCCCACAACCTCACTTATTATATGTTTTAATGGGACATTCCTTATGTCAAGTCTGTCAAAAGTTCCTTGGTATTAGAAAGAAGTGTCCTAGGCAGGAACACTGTGTAAGTAACCTCAGGAGATCACAGCAACTGCTGCATGATGTCCATCTGCCCCTCACTACTGATGCTAATTTTGATCATTTGCTCAAAGTATTCCCTACTACAGACATTTCTCTATGAATCTCTAGTTCTTTTCAGAATGGTGGTGAATGGTGTTACAGATCAAGATATGACAAGAAGTAGACTCATTCCAACTTGGTGTCTTTCCATCTTCATCTGCTTAGAAAGCAAAGCTCAGATATATGTAAAGATGTACACATATAAATATAATTATACATATATATTAAAAATATACATATTTTATACATCATGAGGTTGCCAATAAACTCCAGTTCTTAGGTATCCCCATTGGGTTCTTTCCTGCTGTTTTACTTTTCTCATTACTTGGACAAAATACCTGACACCTAAAGTTAAAGGAAGAAGGGTTTATTGTAGCTTACAGTTTGCAGAAGTTTCAGTTCAGAGTTGGTTGGCTCCAAGGCAGGGTGGCACAGCAGAGGGGAATCACAGAGGAAAAACAGTTCATGGTGGCCAGAAGGCAGCAAAGCAGTGAAGTAGCAAAGTAGCAAATGACCACAGAAGCCCTGCTTATGTTCCTTATATTCTATCCAGGCTACACATCCTTAAGGCAAGTAGCACTCACATGCAGGGTAGGCTTTCCCATTATCCACACCCAGAACTGTGCCACACCAATCAGTGGAGTAATTTCATAATCACACACCCTTTATCCCAGCATCCCACACTCTAGATATGGCCACCTCTGAAAAGTCCCACCTATGACTGCATGAGGCTTTGGTGGGACATGTAGTCACAAGCCTTAACATCTGCTTTCTACCAGTCTGTGTTTATGTGTGTATTCCATCTTCAGCCCTATGAAAACCTTGGTTTCCACCAATAGCATTACTCTTCGATCAATCTAAAATAACTTGAAAATTTCTTTGTCTGTATCATAAACTTTCTTGGTGAGTTGAGGATTTGTTCACAGCTGTCACTCTCCACATCCAAAGACTTAGGATACATAGTCAAATTCTCCTTTCATAAGTTGCATCCTTTTTTTCCTTTCTTTCCTTCCTTCCTTTCTTCCTTCATTCCTTCTCTTTTTCTTCAATGTGGTTAAAATATTCATTATAAAATACAGTTTACTTTGTTTTAGTTTGCTTCCTACTCTTAGAAATTTAACTAATTTTTAAATTTATCCACCTTAACATCCTTTTCAAAGTCAAATGTACTCAATAAAATGTCTTTACTTGCTAAAATCCTTTTACTTTATTTTCTTTCCACTCTTTATAGGTAAACTATTTTATTATTCCCTGTTTATTCTTCTTGCATGTCCTGTAGTAAAGATAAACAGATAGATGCATATTTTCTACTTTCTCTGTTTCATATATATAAAAAACCATACTCTTACATATAGTTTTTTTATTTAACTGTATATATTAGAAATCACCCCATTATAGAGGCCTTCCTCACAATTTTTTAGCTTTACAATACACAATATATGTACATGCTATAATTTATGCACTCAACCCCTCTGCTTGGACTTAATTTAAGTACTTTCTAATGTTCTGTAATTTCAATAAATGTTTCACTGATATACCTGTGGGTGTGGGAGTGTTATTGTCAGAGGTTTATCTTCAGAGCATCTTCTTAGAAAAGGGATTGCTAGGAAAAAAAACAAAATATGTCTGTAGTTTTATTATATATTACCAATTCCTCTTCCATAGGAATGGTGCCATTTGTGATTCTCACCAGCAAAGCAGGGGAGGGTCTATTTCTCTATAGTTTTCCCAAAAGAATGCATCATTGGATTTTCAAACTCACTGATTAGTTGATCATTGTTTCAATTTGCATTTTCCTTTTCTGAGTGGATTTGAATATCTTGTTATATGTTCTCTTTTTGTAAATTTCTTTTTCATCTTTTCTTGATTGTTCTATAGAATCTTTGATCATTTTACCCCTTAATTTTTAAAACACTTTTACAATATAAGGATATTAGCCCTTTATTACTAATAAATGCCAAAAATATTTTCTCCTGGCTCCTGATCATTTGTCTTACAACCTTTTTTGCTTATAGTGCTTATTTGTGCATGCATGTGTGTGTGTGTGGGGGCATTAGCCATTGAACCTAGGGCCTTTGCACTGGTCTACATCCCCATCCTTTTTCTTTCCTCTTGAGACAGGTCTCACTAAGTTCCCCAGGCCAGGTTCAAACTTGCAATCCTCCTGCCCCAGATCACAGAATGTTGGAATTATAGGCCTGTGCCATTAAAACTGGTATGTTTGTCTTTTTGAGTGTTTTTGTTTTCTTTTATTACTTCTGATGTACAAAAGTTTTATTTTTGTGTAGCCAAATTTATCATTTATTTTCTGTTAGTCGGGATTTTTAATAATAATCAGAAAACTTTTTCTATAGCCACATGGTAGAGGATTCAGTCATATATTCTTGTAATATGTGTATATGTTTATCGCTCCAATTTTAGGTGCATTTGGAGTTTATTTTTCTGTATGGAGGAATGGGTCTAATTTTGCCTTCCCAACCCCATTTATATAAAAAGATCATTTTCTTCTGTTTTTTTTAATATACTACTTTATTTTATATTGGATCTTAACATGTAATTGAATTATTCTGGAGTTTACATTCAATTCTGCTGCTTTCTGTTTTATGTAGCTAGTTGCTGTGTTATTTGGTGCATAGACTTATAACAGATTACTACTTTATTGTATAATGTATCTGCAATGTGTTATCTTTCTTTTTTCTGTCTTATGTAATGCTTACTAAAGACCACTTTTTTCTAAAAACCTATGTGATTTTGCATTTACACCATTTTTAATGTCACATACACTGTATTCTATGATTAACACAATTGTGATGACCACCTCAGCTTTATATTAGAAAAGTATAATGCAAAGATATCAACTGGATGTGTGATACAGAGAGTTTACAATTTCTCTGTTTACCTCACATGGATTCTGGAAAGTCAAGCAGTTGCCACAACAGATAAATTACCTAAATCATGTGCATTAATGTGCTGGCTATAATGATTTACCGACAGAGCTGATTCTGTTACACAGATTATCATTAATAAAGTCGCTCTGAATGCCTTTTGTAGAAATTTGTTTTCCAGTCCATTTGGCAATATTCTACTTTTGAAAAGCCTAAAGATATTTTAAGAGAACTAGGGCAAAGTGAATATATGATTTTCAGTGTAAAAATCTTTTACTTCCTTTGTGAGATTGATTTCTAAGTATTTCATTTTTTTCTTTGATGCTATTGTGAAAGGTAATGCTTCACTAATTTCTCTCAGTGTTAGTTTGTTATTTGTGTACAGGAATGCTGTTGATTTTTGAGGGTGGACCTTGTATCCAGCTACTTTACTGAATTTGGTTATTAAGTCTAGAAAACTTTTGGTGGAGTTCTTGGGATCTTCTATATAGAGTATCATATCATCTGCAAACAATGACAATTTGACTTCTTCATTTCCTATCTTTGTTCCTTTTATTTCTTTCTCTTGTCTAATTGCCGTGGCTAATGTTTCCAAAACTATATTGAACAGGAGTGATGATAGTGGATATCCTTGTCTTGTTCCTGATTTGAGTGTGAAGGATTTCAGTTTTTGACCATTTAGTATGATATTGGCTGTTGGTTTTTCATAGATAGTTTTTATCACATTGAGGTAGAGACTGTCTATTCCAATTTTTATAGAGTTTCTAACATAAATGCGTGTTGGATTTTGTCAAATGCTTATTCTGCATCTATTGAGATGATCATGTGATTTTTGTCTTTGGCTCCATTGATATGGTTATCACATTCATTGATTTGCCTATCTTGAACCATCCCTACATCCCTGGGATGAATCTTACTTAGTCATGGTATATAATCTTCTTGATGATCTGCTGCAGTCTGTTCGCCAGTATCTTATTGAGGATTTTTGCATCTATGTTCATTAGTGAGATTGGCCTGTAGCTCTTTTTTTTGGTTGGGTATTTCTCTGGTTTTGGTTTCAGGGTAATACCTGCTTTCAGGAATGATTTTGGGAGTATTGCTTCCCTTTCAATTTCACTGAAGAGTTTGAAGAGTAGTGGCATTATATCTTCTCTAAATTTCTTGTAGAATTCAGCAGTGAGGATAACAGAAAATGGAAAGATATCCCTTGCTTGTGGGTAGAAAGAACCAACATCGTGAAGATGACCATATTCCCAAAACTGTTATACAGATTTAATGCAATCCCAATCAAAATACTAGAAGCATACCTCACAGAACTAGAGAAGTTATTCCTAAAATTTGTATCAAATCAGAAGAGACCTAGCGTAACAAAAAACAATTCTGGGTAACAACGGTAAGGCAGGAGGCATCACAATCCCTGACTTGAAATTATGCTACAGAGCTTCTGTAACAAAAAGAGCATGGTACTGGCAAAAAACCCAAAACAAAACAAAACAAAAAACAGACCTGAGGATCGCTGGAACAGACTAGAAGATGCAGAAAGAATCTGAAACACACTCAGCCACCTTATCTTTGACAAGGAGCCAAGCATGTTCACTGGAAGAAACAGTGACTCTTTAATAAATGGTGCTGGAAAAACTGGCTTTCTACATGCCAAAGACTAAAACTAGACCCATGTCTCACACCATGCACTAAACTAAAATCAAAGTGGGTCAAAGATCTAAATTTTAAAACACTAAATCTGCTGGAAGAGAGAATAGGTAGAATGCTTGAGGACATAGGAGTAGGCAAAGACTTTATGAACAAAACTCAAGTCGCATGGGAAATACTACAAAGAATCAACAACTGGACCTCATCTTATTAAAAAGCTTTTGCACAACAAAAGAAATCATCAACAGAGTGAAAAGATAACCCACAGAGTGGGAAAAAATTTTAGCTAGCAGTTCCTCAGACAAAGGATTAATATCTAAAAATACAAAGAATTCAAAAAAAAATCATTCCACCCAAATTTAAAGACCCAATTCAAAAATGGGCATCTGAGATGAATACACACTTCTCAGATGAAGAAGTAGAAACAGCAAATAAATACATGAAAAAATGTCAATATCACTGGTCACTCGAGAGATGCAAACATCTCACTGCAGAAAGAATGGCCATTATCAAGAAATAAACCAACAACAAATGCTGACAGGGCTGTGGGGAGAAAGGAATTCTTCTCCACTCTTGGTGGGAGTGTAGAATGGTGCAACTGCTGTGGAAATTAGTGTGAAGATTCCTCAAAAAACTAGAATTAGAGGTCCAATTCAACCTAGCTATTCCCCTACTGGGGATCTTCCCAAAAGAATTAAAAGCATCATACCATAGCAATATATGTGTACCCATATTTACAGCAGCACAGTTTGTAATAGCTAAATCTTAGCAACAACTCAAATGCCCATCAAGTGATGAATGGATAAAAATGATGTGGCTTTTTTATATAATGGAATACCATTCAGCCATAAAGAAGGATACACTTGAGACATTTCTAGGTAAATGGGTGCTCCTTGAGAACATACTTTTAAGTGAAATAAATGGAACACACATGTATAAATATTGCACTGTCTCTCTGGTGTGAGAAACTGAAAGTGAAAATAAAGACCAAAAAGCATAATAAATATAGTGAAATAGGAAGAAATTAGTCAAAATTATACAGAATGTGAGATACTATCCAAATACTTAAAATGTCTTAGGCAAAAAAAAAAAAGGTATAGTATTATCAGAAAATGAGCTGAGAAATTAGCCAATGAAAATATATTCTTTTTAGATCATGATACACAGTGTATTTACCATTGTTATTCTCTAATCATTTTTGTTATGAAAAATTATTTTTTTCAAAGAACGGCTTTATATTTTCTTTATTAATATCTACTTGTAGTACATTAAAATTATTATTTAAAATATGCAGGCTTAATGATTGTTTCAGAAGAAAAAGTTTATAAAAATAAATTATTTTTTTCAGTTCGAAAGAGACATACATAAAACAAAAATGAGCCCCAGCAGATGAAGCAAACTGTCTTAGTCACATAGTTAATCAACACAAAGTCACTTCTAGCATATGGGTGGCCTAATGGCTAGGCAAGTGCTCTTTTCACACATACATATAAAGTCTACTTCTATGTGTGTATCAGAGTGCCTTCTTCACTTTAGAAATACCTTGGGAAATACAAAATTTGTATGCTCAAACAAGCCTGGGTGATATACTTATTTTTATCTTTCTTTTCATAGGTCACTTATATGAAAAACAGAACATTAAAGTGAGCCGACTTCTTCAGGAAAACAATGTGGGGTGGGCAAGGAAAAGATAGGGAGAAAGAGTGAAAAAAGGATATCAGTGCCCAAAAGTAAAATCGCTGGGTGCCCATAACAAGGATGGCAAAATATAAGTGATGTGTGGTCACTTGTGGTCCTGGTTCCTTGGTTTTGCTATGCTTATCAATCATAAGGACCTCAGATGTGATGACCATTAGTTCCTGGGCTGACACAGGAACCTCTACTGATCTTGCTAGGAGGCTGGGGTGGGGGCAGCACATGTAAAATGTTGGGAGAGGATTATGGGTCTCCTGGATGCTTTTGGACTTTGTTTTAGTACTAGATAGATAGATAAGATAAATAAATGGATAGACCCATCCTATGTGTATACATGTATATCATATATATATATGATATGATATATATATATGACATACTTTTAAGTAGTTAAATCAGCCATTCAGAAAATTGTGCTGATATAAGAGTGGTTAGGAATGATAGAGGGAAAAGGGCCTCCCTGCCTGCCTGCATGCTGGAGTGTACCTCTCACTCAGAGGCTCATCCATCAGATCAGCAGCAACAGAAGCAGCAAAAATAGAAAGCAGGGGCTGATCAGGAAAAAGAAACTCCTGCTCTGAAATCACTAAAATGGAACAGCATTAGAGTGCTGGAAAGGGATGTCATATATTTTGGTATTAAAAAGTAAGCTGTGCAGCAATGGAGGACTGACATTCCCAAGAGACACTATAATTGTTCTGGGGCTCCCTTCACTACTCCCCCAGGTCTACACCTTGTGAGTCTCTGAGGAAGGAAAAAGCATTTCCAGGCAATCTAGTAGGAAAATTCACACTTTTGTAGGAAGGTATGTGATGATAGTGTGTGAAAAAGAAACAAGGAATCTCCTGATCTCTCCGCTTCCAAGGGAGAAAAATTCTAAGAATTTTCACAGCACCATGTACAGATCAGGACAATGCCCTCCAGAAAAATAAACATTGCTCCTTTCGTGGCTTTCAGAACTGCAAGTACGTAATTCAATTATTTATTCTAAAATCTCTAACAAGATTTTTGTCCTGCAGGAGAAAAACTGCACAAGTGAAAAGAATGTTAACTGAAAAGAAAAAAAATACAAAAAGGCTCATCATGGCACCCTTGGTATCAGGGGATTCTATTCTAAACTGTTGATTAAATTCTTCTTGTCATTCTCCATTGCACCTTCCAGGCTGTGACCAGCATTGTCAAAGAATAGGAGGGACATAAAGTCTCAAATGCAATTGCTCCTCTTTTCCACACCCATGGGACTATCTTAGAGCTCACAATGGGTTAATAAAGAAGACTCTGATTCTTGATCTTATGGACAAAGAGCTCACCAATTAGCAGGCCCACTGGAAGGCACAAAGCAGTTTCATAGCAAAACACAAAAGCCCTGCAATTTACAAATGTCCAAGAAATACATGGTGTATCAGTAAATAATGGAAAGGGATAAAATTTTAAAAGAGTCTCAGTGCACATTTAAAACTGTCTTTTTCCAGATAAATAATTCTAGATGAACAATTTCATACATACAGAGCATTTGAATAATTCCATAGAATCCATTTTACCAGCTCTTTCTGCCTAATTACAAGTCTTTGAACCAGACAACGGCACTTGAAAGATCAATGCCTGGCTGCACAAAGCATATATAAAACATAATTAAGAGGCCTGCTCCATGGAGCCTGGGTAACATTTATATGGATGTGTGAAGTCTTCACATGTACACACGTGACATTTTTGATATGTGCCACAGAGACACCCACTTCCACTGTCCTAAATGTCTTCCACTGCCATTTTGTCAATGAGACAGTCAAATGACAATGGAATGAAAAAGATATAATAGTGCAATCAAGCTTTCGATCATTTTCTTAAATTGTGTGTTTTTGACGATGAGGAAAGTCTACTTAAATACATCTAGAAGTATTTTATTTATTTATGAAGCTACCTTACCTCCTATTTAGGTAAAAACTTGATACATTTTTAGGAAATATGTAGATTTTAAACATGGGCCAGAATTTTTTCAACTTGCTTCTCATTTTCTAGTGCTAGACCAAGATAACCATACATTAGCTTCTTGGGTTACTCGGGAGCTATTTATTCTTTTAAAGAAAGAACATAGTAGGGTACATATTTAAATGCAGGTGTTCTGTGTGGCCTAGGAAGAAATGCCTACTCTCTGGGAGGAAACAAATGAAAGTGGCCGGAATGGGTGTTTTCAGTGCAGAGGGAAGACAAGTCTAATGACTGTAAGAGATGACAGGTAAAGAAAACACCTAAGACAGTAGCTGGCACCATGTAAATAAGTAATAAATAGTAAATTAATGTGGACCAAATAAAGTGACAGGATTCAGCAACACATTAAATAGGATGAGGAAAAGTGTGAGGAATCAAAAATTGTGAGAAAATGAAAATGTACAGCTTTACTGTAAGGGAATAGACCAGTAGGGTTACAAGGAGCTATAAAAACAACTGGATCCCATAGACATTCATGTAGACAGGAAAGAGGCAAACATTCTCAGATGAGAGGCCCCAGGATACCTGGCTGGTCCAGAACTCTGTTCTGCCTCCTCCACTCTTTCCAGTGAGCAAGATGTCACCCATGCCTGGTGCTCTCTCCCTTCTGAGCTGCAGATCAATAGCATCTCAGAAAACTAACCAGAGAAAAAACAAAGAGCATAAGAATCTCTACTTCTTTTTCTTTCATATCTAAATGTTTTTGCAAGGTGCAAGAAGAATTGTAATTATTATAAAACATTTATAATATAATGTCAAAAGCCACTGTCAAAAACAAACAGCCTTACAAAGCAAACCAAAAATATCTCTCATTTATGAAACCAGAAGCAAAACTTTCTGAAGAAACCAAATGACTTTTAGGGCAATTAAGCAAGGGATGTGTAACCAGAAGAATACATTTTATCTATTTGCTATTAAAGAGAAAAATGCAAAGGTGACTGTATGAGACATGCTCCTTTGTCTCCCTTCATTTTCTGTCCTTACATTTTAGCCAAGTGAAATATGCTTATTAGACACTTTCATTTATCAATATTTTGAAACAGAAAATTACTTTTAAATGGAAAGAAAGAAAACAGGACAGAAGAAGGAAGGGAGGGAGGGACATTTTATTTCACTGGATGATAAACATGCATCAGCCTTTCATTTATATGTGGTCCCCAGCTGGAAGGGCACAGGGTGAAAGTGGCAGCTCTGAAACTTCGACCCCTTCTTAGGGGAAGGCACTCCGATGCTCTGGTCTTCAGCTGCCATGTCCAAAAAAACAACACATTTGAATAAAGAATCTAGTGCTACTCACAGCTTTTTTGTTCTTTAGGTAAAAGCTGAATCCTAGCATTGGAGTTTGTTTGGGCTGCTATAACATAATAACTTTGACTTTTAACCAACACTGCCCCCCGCCATTTATCTCTCATGGTTCTAGAGACTAGGAAGTCCAAGATCA
The DNA here is from genome assembly GCF_053883595.1 of Heterocephalus glaber. Taxonomy (NCBI): domain Eukaryota; kingdom Metazoa; phylum Chordata; class Mammalia; order Rodentia; family Bathyergidae; genus Heterocephalus; species Heterocephalus glaber. The sequence goes on from NW_028258368.1 coordinate 8,295,474, forward strand.
GAATGCCAGCGGGGGTGGCTGTGGGGAGAGCCGACTGCCAACTTCTGTCTGTGCCCTCTCCTGGTGGGAAGAGCCAAAGAATGGGCTCCCTTGGGCCAATTTATAAGGACATTAGTCCCATTCATAAGGGCTTGCCCTCATGGTCTATTCCTCTTTGTGCATGTGTGGGATGTGGGTGGATGGGGCAGTTACTAGAAGTTGAACCTACCACATTCACACTGAACTACATCCCCGGCATTTATTTTTTATTTTGAGATAGGGTCTCCCTTAAGTCACTAAATTGCCCAGGCTGGGATCAACCTTGGAATCATCCTGCTTCAGCCTCCCAGAGTGCTGGGATTACAGGTGTGCTCCACCACACCCAGCTAGGTTTCACCTTTTAATACCATCACCTTGGCAGTTAGGATTTCAACATATAAATTTGGAGAGGACACAATTATTTGGAACATAGCAGCTAGCAAGACAAGCAATTTTTAGAGAGAAAAATCATACTTTAAGGAGTTAGTCATGGAGACAATTGCAGTAGTCACACTGTTTTTGGATTGTTTGTAGAATTCAATGAACCAAAGCCTTCCGGTTCCCACAATGCAGGCTGGATTGTAATCATTTATTATTTTTAACCAGAGAGCTTTAATCAAGTCTCTTTATTATGAAAAGGAAAGAATGGAGACTTTTCTAAATTTGATTTTTGGCTAAAAATCTCTTTGCTAACTCCTTTGAACAATAAATTCTGAACAGTGATATTTTATATTTCCGGGACAAATGTTTCTTTCATGAAAGCGAGTGGGGATGAGTGAATTTCAAAATGTCATAATTTCAGCTACCATTTATTCTACTCTATTACAAATTCAATAACCTTGAACCAGAGTTAATAGAAATTCATGATAAGTAATAAAAATCCAACCAGCCTCAAATTCCATGACTTCAAACACTGCTGATAAGCTGCCATCTTTCTGTCTAACCTGGATCTCCCTCTTTAACTTGCTGCCAAAATCATGCAGAAAGACTTCTCCTTCTGAATGCCCTCTTGGAGCCTCAAACTAAACACATCTGCATTGTATCACACTCTTCCATCTCTCCCAAGGCAGCTCCTCCCTGACCATGTTTCTGTGAATGTTTCCACTGTCTTGCCTGGTCCCCAAGGTTGACCCCATGATGCCCCAAACACTGTTGATGCCACCTCCTTAATTTCATCAGATACACTGCAGCTTTTGCTGTGAATGGTATCCCCATGCAGGACTCAAAATCCAAGTCTGATGATTTCACTACTTAAAACATGCTGGCACCCTTAGACTCAAAACCTCTCTCTCTGGCACAGCACTTAAGGGGCTTGATGGTCAGGTCTCTGACAGCATATCCAGCTGCATCTTCAGCCACTCTTTCCTAGCAGAAATGCCAATCCTTTTTCAGGATCAGCCTAAGCTTTTTTCTGGTTACTCAAAATTCCACACACATTTTTTTCCTCTAGTCTTTGCATATCCCACTCCTTCTTAGGGGCGAGATCCTTCATTCTCATCTTTGCCAAGAAAACTTCTCTAATCCTTTGAAATCCACCGACCCTTCATGATAGTTCATATAACCTCTCAAATAGGGCATGGGCCTTTCTACTATGGTCCCTGGTGTGTGGCATTTTAGCTACTGCTGGACTGTCTACCCTGGGGAGCAGTCTGGGTTTTATTTACTTCCTTAATCAAATGCCTATAAGCAATAAGTGTTTAGTAAACATGAAGTAACTGGCAAAGAGTCTATAAAGAGAGAAATCTTAGTCCAAGGAGACTGGGTGTACAGTCTAAGTATACACATGTTGTCCCCACCTGCTTATTTAGGACATCCCATTTCAGCCTCCAAAGTCTTCAAGTGCAAATAATAAATTATCTGCTCATTGTCCTTTAGTCAGCACGTAAATTTACAAGTTTAGTATTAACTAAATTAATCAAAATCATGAAAATACATTCCAAGAGAGAAAGAGATTTTAGAAAGTTTATCATTCAACTATGTTCTTGCCCGGCTGATAAAATCTCAGATGACTTTTCTTCCCTCATAGCTGTATTTTAATTAATTGATTTTCCTTTCATTAGTGAACACACATCACTTTCACAAGATAACAAAGCTAATTTTTTAAAAGTCACAAGTTATTGCATATGAATTTTCTAGAATATTCAGCTTTATTTTTAGACATGTAAAATATCGCAATATTCTTTAAATTAGAAGAAACTAAGCACATGACAAAATGGCTGTATTATAAAGACAAAAGACATCTAAAGTTTGTGATTATAGTCACAGAGTTTGCAACTTAAACCCTCATTCCATGAAAAATGAAATGAAAACTTAACTAAAATAAATAGTTCTGGTGGTCAGGATACCAGAATATCCAGATGTTTCTTTGGAAGCTGCTGCCTCAGGTCTAGACTTCTACAGCTGGTGATGAGAATAAGTGCACAGCCCCAGCTTTCAAACACTAACAGCATATGGAAAACATTAAATGGAATATAAACACTGCTAATCAGGATCCAGTGGAGGTAATCCAAGAGACACCCTTCTGTACAAATGCTTGTCCACAATCCATTATGCTTTGCAAGGTGATGGATTTTACCAGTTTGAATGGATGCAACTTGATTGAATGCTACTATGGAAGAAAAGAAAACATGTTTCTGATCAAGTTTTTATAGTGATTATATATACACAGTGAAGCATCATTGGCTAGGAACTTTAAACTGGTACTGAAATATAGAAGTTAAAAGTAAATTTTTGATTGAGCTATATTTCCAAATAAAGTTCCAGACCAATTACTTTTAGTTACTTTCTCTGTTTTTCTCACTGACTTGCAGAAGAGAGCAAGCACATCTGTTCTGCCTGAACGGCGATGTTTAAAATAAATTATCTCCAATTCTGAGGATGGAAATTGGAGACTCTTGCTTACATTTCTTTCAGTCTTCTATTTCTATAGCAGAGGAACAGTTTTAAGGTCTTCTACACTGACTGACAGGAAGACAGTGTAGGGTGCCTCTCACTCAGCTAGAGGCTTAGACTTTACTTCCCTTTTTGTCAGGGAACTAGGTACATGGATCTACTCCAAAAATGTGGGCTTCTTTAAAATAGAAGCTGGTCTAAAAGGGGAGTCCACCTGCTAACCAAGATTGAGCTAATTAACTATTCATAGGGTGATTTCAGATCTCAAAGACTTGGCTTCAAATTCTGTCACCTAACATTGATCAGTTGACTCAATCTCTTGAAGCAGATTGAAGACTGGGTCCCAGGGAATGCCAGCACTTTATCACCTAAATTGTAGAGAATTACCTTTTATTGAAATAAGCTCTAGAGAGACATTTTCGTAAGAGGGTATGAGTTATTAAGGAAGCAATGCTTCCCAAGTTACTAAGTTTCCTCTTGGTAGATGAATTCTGAATGACTGTGGCGATGTCCCATCTGCTCAGGGTGACATTCTGTTCCGGCACCAAGAAGCCTTGATGTGGCTGGCCTTTAGCAGTGCGCAATGTGTCAGGAGCTAATTCTCTGGCACAAGCGTGCTTTCCCTTGATACGCATCCCACCATGGCCAGCTCATCCCCGCACGTCCTCTCTGCTGCTGTCTACCACGATAATCCATGTGCAAATCTCTGTCCGGCCCAGGTTGCTCCCCAGGCCTTCCTCCAAGTGACTTCTGCACATTTCCACTTGAATGCCCCACTGTACCCCAAACATAGACTCAACCCTTCCATCTTTAATCCTCCCAACCCAGTTTTTTCAATTTTTCAGTCTTTGTGAATGGTTTTCCCATCTGCACCATGAATTACACCAGAAACCTTAACCTCATCTTTGTCATATTGTATTCCTTAAATATATACAATAGAATTATTTTTTTAAAAAAATTCTTCCATCAACCCTACACAAAAACAAACAAAAAGCAAACAAACAAATAAACAAAACCCCTTGAGAAACAATTTTCCATAATGGGGTAGAATCATTAAAAAAAGTTAAAACTAGACATTATATTTCTGTTGAATAGTGCTGCTATTTACACTACTCCATACTTTGTTCTTTTGTCTTAACATTATATCCTGATATCGGTCCATCTAAATATGCACCTTCCTAATTCCTCTTGGCAGCTAGAAGGTATTCTGCTGATGTAACTCCACTGCAGTTTATTTAACTAGGCCTCTATTAATGCATGTTTTTGCACATGCATACAGAGCTGCAATAAATAACCTTGTACATAAATCTGCACAAGTATGAAATTGTCTGTCTTTAAAATCAATTCCTGAAAGTTAAATTACTGGTTTTATGGTAAATGATCTGTTTTTGTTTTTTGATAGGGTCTCGTTAGGTAGCTAAGACTGGCCATGAACTCTCTCTCTTTTTATTAATATGTGTTTGATATACATAATGAATACATTCATCACAGGGGTTTGGCTGGCTTTGAATTTTCAATCCGCCTGCCTCAGCCTACTGAGTGCTTGCATTTGTATTCTTAATATGTGTTGCCAAGTTTCTCTGCATAGGGATTCTACTGCTATTTTGAACTCCCACCAACAGTGTATTTGGGTATCTGCTTTACACACCCTCGTGACAATGTCAAACTTCTGGAGTTTTGCCAATGCATGAAAGCACTGTACCCTCAGTGTTCTTTGAATTTGTATTGTAATTGTGAGTAAAGTTGGATATATTTAATGTGTTTAAAAACCAATTAAATTTGTTTTATTAAAAACCTCCCTCATCTGTGACTATTCTTTCCCTCCCTCATCCCCTGCATCTGTTCAGTCACCATTACTAGTCTGCTACGTGTTTTAAATGCTTCTTGTATTATCTAATGTCAAGTTCACAGTCACTGCCTTTTTTCAAGGCCTGGTCCTCTCTTCTATATCAGTCCAAGTTGGTTCCTCATCATCAGAGGGCTTTTCCATCGGTTCAATACTGTGACCAGAGCATTCATCTTAAACCCCAAACTTCAAGGGTTTCCCCAGTTGAACACTTTGTGACTCCTCTCTCTTATCTCTCTGTCCCTTGCCATCTGTGTCAAGCTCTCCCCCTAGCAGCACAGTCAGCTCTTCACCAATGAACTCAAGTCTTCTCTCACTTCTAGGATTCCTGCCACTTATGCCCGGAAGACCATACATCTCACCACTGCCCCCTTCACTTGGTCAATTGCTATTCATCCCTCAAGTCTCAGATCAAAATTACCTCGTGGAAGCCTTCCCCTCTGTGTACTCTAAAAGTATTACATCCTTGTCCTTGTCTGTAATATAACTGCCCAAACCATACACCTGGGGCACTTATCTCATTCTTTATGGGGTCCCTAAGGCCTCCCAGGTCCCTGACAGATACTAACTGGACAGATATTCAATAGTTTATTTGCTTACGTGTTGAGCTTGGAATTAGGATCCTTTCCTCCTAAACACTAACTACTAAATCCTATGCAAAATACCTAACTCACCTGGAGCTCAGTATCCTCACCATTGAAGCAGGATAACAGCACCTAGTCTGCAGGGCTGTGAAGACCACAGAGCACATATACACAGCACGCTTGGCACAGTGCTTGCCATGTAGTGAGCCACTGGTGATGATGCCAGGTCACTGAAAACTCAAGGCCCAGTTCTGCCTGTGGATGTGTTTCACTGACCTCCAGACGCTATATAAGATTGAGAAGTTTCACCTAAAAACTTGGAGTTTAAATTTATTATGAAAACAAGTCTTAACTTCTGACAGCACTGGGGCTGTGCTCGTCATAGGGATCAGTAGCTAGAGCCAAGTACTGCCAACTCCCCTTGGGTGACACAGAGGCCCCCATCTCTCATAGACCTCTCATCTCTGACCTGTTTAGCTCTTGTGCAAGTTTATATTGATCCCTCCTGCCCCAGACAAAAGCATAGGAAATCCTTTGAGACAAGGATTCACACATGTACAAGTTCATACATACTACACTGGAATTTGGTGTAACTTGCTCTTTTTTTCTTCCACTGATCTACATGTTTAATCTGAAGTAAATGTATAAATATATAAACTACAGAAAAAGTTTTGATTCTAACACAGAAATCAGTATTATCACTTCAAGCAAAGGAAGGGTCAGTGTTCTTTTTGTTCCAGAAGTACACTGCATGAACTTAAGAGGGTTGAATATTTACCTCACATAGCCCAAGGGAGCTAGCTTTTGCTCAATTTCTTGAAAGAAAGATGTCAGGACAAGGGACCCCCAAGTGGATATTGTCATCCCTTCTTGCACATGCCACCAGCTGCTAGTGACATTTCTTCAAATCAGTGAGGTGTCCTGTTGTGTGCCGGTGCCCCAGCTTGGCAGCCCCAAGGGGCCTCTGCTTATAGAATCTTCTCGTTAAAGTCCCAGCATGCTTGGGTTTCCATCATAAGAAAAGGGCTTCCCACATGGTCTCTGATGTTCAGTTTTTTGTGCCTTTTACAGAGTACAAAATCTTAACTATGAGCTTCCTGACCTCTGGCTCTAGGCAGATCAAACCACAAGCAGCACGCTTCAACAATAGGCTCGGAATTCAGCACCACCACTGAATCTAATTCTGATCCTGATCTTAATTTATTGTCTGACCCTGGGCTAATCAAGGGGCTTCTACAAATCCTACTGCTCTTATGATTTGGAGAAATATTGGGTTAACATATATTACATACATACATATAAATATTTGCACAAACACATGCACATAGAATGATTTATAAATCTAGTATACACACTATAAAATCACACTTGATTATTTAGTTGAATGAAAGGATCAGAAAGCAAAGTGGCCTTGGAAAAGTCAGTATCTTTAATCAATGGAAGTACTTAATAATGTTCCTAGAAAAACAATTAAGAAACATATATTCATTGTGTTGATGAACCTCTAAGACTGTAAGTCTTGAAGAGATACTGACACATTGTCTAGAAATAACTTTCTCCTTAATAGTCTTACAGTTTGTGACTGTGTTTATTCTCACAAAAGTATTAACTTTATAAATAAAGAAGCACATTAGATTGATATAGGGAAGAACCTTAATAACAAAACAATGTAAGAGGAATAAATGTAATTTCTTCTAGAGAGATTAAACATTTCTCAAGAAAGAGGAATAAAGTGTCTTTGTCCATTAATCACTATGCTTCTTGGAATATACTTTCCATCTCCTCTAAAGATATACATTAAACCTAAAGATATACATTAGGTGAAGTTTTGACCTCAAAAATATAGAATGCCAAGACTCCTCATTCCCTCTGCTTGGGTTTCCTGTTGTATTGTTTAAGTACATTTTTTTATAATTGTAGCAGACATGGCTTAGGGTTAGTGTCTGTATTTTATAGTCAGTAAGAAATATTGTTTATAATTTCACGGAAGGTAAAACATTTCACCAAGGGCAAACATTCATCATACAATGAATCAACATCCAGTCACCTCTATCCCCATTCACACGCAAATAACATCCCAGTTTTCCTACTGGTTATTACATGTGACATTTAAACCCAGTTACTTCAAATTACAACACTAGTTAACCCCTAGCAAGTTAAGACCCCAAACACACATTTCCTAATGCACTAGGAATTCATGATGCCCCCTTCTTCCCGCCTTCTGCCCCCCTCCCTTTCTTCTTTCCTTCCTTCTCTTTCTTTGTAGCAAACTGCCATAAAATATGTTACATTCTGCATAACAGAGTACTTCAGAAGATGTCCTTTAGGTGAACAGATAAACACCACTTAAAAATACTGCTGCTTATTGGGAAATGAGTAGTAAGCCTGATGAATTTGTGAAGAGTTTCAGGTGCAGATTGCCTTCCTCTTCCGTCTAAATGTTACAACATGATAAAGAAGTAAAACTGAAATCAGACCAGTGATCTACGCTTTGTCTATGCCAACGTCCAAAGGAGGACTAGAACTACTACACAGTTGGGTAAAACTGGCTTCTTCACTATGTGTTTTAGTTCATCTTGTCCCCACTACCAGAGATAATTAGGAAAAAAATATACCCACATGATTACAAGAACTGTGGAAGACACATCTAAGCAAATGTTTCATTTCTTTAAAAACTGAATGGAATTCTGAAGCCCATAGAAAATTACATTTGAGTTGAAACAAAATAAATACTTAACAGCAGAACCATTCGCAAATGGAATGAAAAGAAGTCTTTTCAATTTACCTGTAATTTCACATATCCTCTAACACAAAAAAGTGCAATGTCAAGCAGTATCAAAGTAGAGAGTTTGAAACATATATGAAACATTTAAGTGATCCTCACCACAATGAAGAGCAAACAAAATTGTAATTACAGCATGATGAGTTTCTTTGCTAAATCTCTTAGACCTGAGGAAGGAACAATTATCTGAAGAGAATGAGGCCTGTGCTTTCCAGTTGTTTTCAGTGACCCTATTCCAGCCTAATAGCAGTGCAGACGGTGGCCCACAGGCCACAGGGACCCCATTCACTTTAGCACTGAGGTCTTGCACCCCAGACAGCCAAGAGGGTCCTTAAGGTATATTTACATAATTGTCTTTGAGATTTTAGAACCTTGGTTTGAGATTATTTATTGTGAGACTTGGATTCAAAGCTATTGGAAAGAAAAATATTTCATTTCTTTGCATTTATATTAACATTTTAATAAAACACTATCTACTTTCCTTATCTGTAAAATGAAGGGGTTAGACTAGATGGTAGCTGGTACTAAGCACTGGTGAGATCCTGCAGAATGAGTAACTTTCAGGGAACATGCAGTTTGAGTGTAAAGGTCCTATCTCCAGGCACTACTAGTACAGAAGCAGGTTAATTTATCAGCTCAAACAGCTTATCCTTGATCACTGTCTTAGTTAAAGTGTCATCTATGTTGGAGATTCAAGAGATTTCTGGGATCTTCTATTTAAGTCTCCCATTTTACAGATAAAAAAACTGAGGCCCAGCAAGGTACCATTTCTATCAAATGAGACATTATTCAAGTTCTTTTTTACAGCCCTTGGTATGTGGAATTAAATGTGCTAAGAATAAAGAGCTGAATGAGAAGAGCTGGAAAATAAAAACTTTTATTAAAATTTTAAAGTAAAAAGGTTTAAAAGGAAGAGGCTTTTTAAAACTATGAAATACTTACAAGTGCCATATACATTCTTACACTGTGCTGCAATCTAGCTCATTATTTCTGACAAAGAAAAAGAAAAAAACATTGTATAATGTGCATATAATAACCTCATTATTCACTTTTCCTTTAAACAAAAGGGAACATTTTAACAAAAGGTAAAATTCATTATTTCCAAATCTATAGGAATTAAAAGCACAATACAATTGGAAAATAAACATCTTCATGTCAGAGTATCATTGTTACAAGGCAGTAAAAAAAAAAATCAAGTGTTCTAATAATAAGATTTCCTTCTAAGCATTGTAGAATGAATTAGGGGGAAAATAATTTTACATAAACATGTCATTAATTCAAATGATACTGAAATACAAATAAGAAGCTCAGTTAAAAACTTTAAAAGTCAAGTTATTCAAAGTTTGTAGATAAAATTAATAGATTGTGTTTCCCTCCTTCCACCAAACACTAAAAATGTATCTGCCAAAGTCTTGGAATAGCACATAGGGCAGAAGACCAAAGAAAGCTTGTAGCAGAGCTTCAAGATAGCTGGATATTAATCATGTACAAAACTCTTCAAAATTTAGGATCTGAATCATCATTTAAAAACACACACACTCTTTATAGACATTCTGAAATTTTACGATGAGATAGTCATCCAACCATTAAATGTTTTAGCAAAACTACTTTTAAAAGATAGAGGGAGAAAGAGAGCTAGTGAGTTTCATCAGGCAAAAAACAAACCAAAAAGGCCAGTGGAAATGCAGACAGTCTAAAATGTGCTCCCACCTTGTCTCTCTCTTAACACGTTGTTTTACCATGGACAAAAAAATCCCATCTTCCTATAAGGGTGACTTGCTCCATCCCACACACTGTGAGAAGGACCCCCTGATGTCCTCATAGCCAGGGCATCAGATAACCCCTAGATAAGCTCCTCAGAAACCGGGCAGGGGATTTTGTCACGTGCTACTAAAGCCTTTTTAACAGACCAACAAGGAAGGATGGTCTTAGGGGAACTCTTGCAATGTTGGACCTCCATATTTGAATCAAATCTCTTAACTGCTGCCACTGGATGTTGAGAAGCTGTCACAGAAAGAATCATTCAGGGATCAGGTTAGAAACCCTGGCTTTTCAGGTGCCATGTCCACCTCAGGCAGCAAAGCAATCAACATCCAGCATGCTCCAGCCATTATTAAGGGTTCCTAAATGACAAGGCAAGTTTACAAAGGATTAAGGAGTTCAAAAGTGCTCTTACGCAATTTTAAAGTTTCTACAAGAGTTCAGTGAATCTTCAAAGGGATTTTTAAGGTGAGAAAGCAGAGCAAGGGAAGTTACCATTAAATTAAAAAATACTTAATTGCTAAGCAACAAGATAAGCATCTGAGTGCTCATAAAGACCAAGTCCCAGAGACTAACTATGCAGGTCACAGCACGGATGCAAGATCTCCCAAAACCAGTAGCCATTTGGCTGGGCAACTTTTCTAGGTGCTTTTAGATTTGTATTAAAGGTATATAATTACAAAAGTTTATTCCTTTAATAAGGATATTTCCCACTGAATCCGTTTGAAATGGGTCTAGACACTGAAACACTGGTTTATTTGAGTAAATGCATAATACATCCTTCTTTACTATGTGACAAACATTTTAGCATTTAACCATCCTTTAAGATTTTTTCCTTGGAATTTGGCCAGATTGTACTCTAGAGTGTCTGCTTCATTGTATGCTGTCATCTTTTACTATGAAGCCTCTTAGCTGGAATGTGTGTACTCCACTGGACTGACCAGTGGCAGTTATGAGGGACAAGCCTTATGCTATACTCTGCTTTTGCTGTTCTTCTGGGACTTCTGGTTAACAAAAGGAGTGGATATCGCTGAGTGCAGAGAGGATAGAGATGTAACCCCTTTGTTTTGCAGGAGGACCCCACTGAGATAGGTTGAGCCATCCCTCCTCAGGAACCCCAGAATAGCAACTCCATGCTTCCTAACCCAAAGACCAAGTTACAGTGACAAGAACAACACAGCTATACATGAAGCTTCATGAGAGAGGTGGCACAGTGAAAATACCATTCACTCACACACATAAAGATACTGGCTATACGGAGTAAAACTTTCATAACATTATCTTGAACACACACACATCTTTAATGGATCAAATATTGCATAAAACTCAGCATTTTTAAAATAGCAACGTTGATCACTGTACCTTGTGTTTTGTTAATTCATATAATTAAAGTATTTTGCTTAGATCAGAATTGTACCTGCATCAAACCTAGAAATTCTGACTTCCTGGCATGGATTCCAAGACTAAAAGGTTTTAAAAAGGTTAGAATGAATAAATTCCTCTGCCAAGTACTTGCAATTTACAGCTTAAATAATTAACTCTGTCTCACATGTCTTATAAACCATAATACACAGCACAATGCCTGCCACAGAAATTGTTCGGGTCAACTGATGTGTGTATATCTGAACTAACTAGTCTACTTTAATGAGAAAAACAAGCTTGTATGCAATCTGACACAAAAAATTAATAACACATTTGTTATCACTAGACTAAAAAATCACCCTCTAGAAAACAAATGTATTATTAATTTTTTGAGGAACTAGGGATTGAACCCAGGGCCTTCACACTGAGCTACATCCCCAGTGCCCACTTCCTACTTTTTTTGAGAAAGAGTCTGGCAAAGTCACTAAGTTGTCTAGGCAGGGCTTGAACTTGGGATCCTCCTGCTTCAGCCTCTCAGACTGCTGGATTTTAAGAGAATGCCATAAGGCACACTTGTAGTATTAGCATTTTTGTCAAAACACATATACAGAGGGCCGGGGACTTAGCTCAGTGGTTCCGGCGCCTGCCTCGCAAGTGCAAGGTCCCGAGTTCGATCTCTGGTACCAAAAAAAAATATATATATATATATATATATATATATATAAATATACACACAGGTTACACAAAATGAACTTAATTTATACTGTCCCTGAACTCTAAAAGGTCATCATCTAAACCAGAAAATACTAACACTGAATGTCTTAGGAAGAATAAACGTGCATTTAATTTATCCTCTAATAGACTATGAAAGTACTTGGCAACAAGGATTAATGTCTTCTACATTTACTTGCAGGAAGATGGCTTTTCAAACCTACTGGCCACAGCACACACAATTACTCAAGCCCACACATTTCAAAATAATATCATGACTCTCAGGGCTAGTCCTGCTGGGCCGAGCTGAATCTCAAACCATGCTCCAAAACCCGGAGAGTGTCAACACAATCCCCACCAGCCATTCATGTTCTCCATCCCCAGTCAGAGCTTTCAAAGGAATTCCCAAGGCGGCTGTGATGCACAGAATGGATGGAGAAAATATAATTATGCTACTTTAAAACAAAGTCAAATTGCCAAAGTATAGATCTTTGGAGAAAAATATCTTCATATAAATCCTTTGAAGCCTTTGGTGGGCAAAGACAGATTTTTCAGTAGTGTATATAAATGGACTAATGTTCCTAACTCTCAAATAATAAGTAAGTTACATTTGCTATCACCATCCTGTTTCACAGGAAGAAGCAATGCATTTTCCAAGATAGCCATTTTGAAAAATAGTATAGAAAAAAAGATTTTCTTTTACATTATACTTTAGTTTTTCCCAATATTGGGTGAAAAGAGAGTGGGAGCACACAAGCATTAGAGCAAACAGGTATAAATGGCAACGCTTCCCTCTGTAGTCGCCATTACCATTACCAAGTGTAATTGAATGTATTAGCAGGTCTCTGTAGGAATGTGATATGCTAACACACTCTAATTTTCATTAGTTTCTCGAAACTGTCATGCGAGGAATTTGAAATATGTGCACAAGAGAAATTAACAATGGCTGGTACTGAACAAAAGTATTAAATTGCTTTAAAATAGAAAAAAAAAAGGTGTAACTTGCTTATGAAAAGGAAGATGTTTAAATCACACAGGGAACACATGCTTATGACAGTACCCTGTTCATTCTCCTGCAACAGCTGCTGTGCAAGGGAGCGAGGCCAAGCCATGAATTTTTGTGTCCCCATCAAGGGGGCACCATCTTAGCTCACAGAAGTAGATTTAGGAAGCTGAAATGTTCATAAAGTGGAGGGTTTTGTTTTCTTTTTCAAGACGAAAAAGCACATGAGACTTAGCTAAGGCTGCCAGTAAGGTTGCTTTTTAAAGAGAAGATTGTTAAGGAAAAGGCCAGCCCTGCCATGGTGCAAATACCTGGGCAGATCTGAGGAGTATTCTAATGGTAGCCGGTGTCGAGTTTTTTATCCCTTGCATTGAATAAGCACATTAGAATTGAAGTCTATTTTATTCCATCCTTGAAATGCCCCAAGGGAGATTATTTACTGTCACGTCCACTTTCCAGATAGGAAAGCAGAGATGTAGGGAGATAAAAGACTTGCCCACAAGCTCCCTAGGGATCTGGAACAAAAATTAGTTTATTTTATTAAATGTACGGTTTATAGAGAGCTTGGTGTGTTCATCAAGCTGAAGAAGACAAGGTTCTCCTCACCCAGCCTGCACTTCTTTTGTTATGCCTGGGATCTCCTCTCTGCTTACAATGGGAGGGGTGCAGCACATGGGGCCATGTAACTGGACTGGTCCCCAAGAATGGTGGCTGTCTAAGAGTTGGGCTGTTTTTCCCCATGTGAACTCCATGGACTTCCAGCCCTCAGATCTCAGCTACTGGGACTGCTGCCATATCTGTGGAAATGTCACCTGCCTCTTTATTATCCTCACATGGCCAGACCATTATTGTCCACATGGCTGGAACATTATGAATGAATCTAAGACATTCCTTTCTTCATCCAAGATAATGTTTTTTTTTCAACGTTTTCCCCAAAATATGTTGTTTGGCATGAAGTAAAAAAATGTGAAACTCGTCTATAATCATAATGCAACATGTGATAGCAACAAGTGACTCTTGGAAGTTGTGACCATCAATCCTGATATATCCACTTTGTTGGATTAAGAAATGCCTAGGAGATTAGTAGAGTGTGCTCCTGAGTGTGTCTTGTGGGTCATGGAGGAGTGGTACTATGTATGGTTACCCACTCATTTCTCTCTGGAAAGGTTACCCTGCTCTGCTTCCTGGCCACCATGAACTAAGTAGATTTGCTTGGCCACCACCTTCCACCATAATGTTCCTGCCTTGGAGCCAGGTGATGAAATGACACCTTGAACAAATTAAACTTTTTCCTTTAAGTTGTGGGTGTTCAGAAGGCTGACTAATACAGAAAAATTGGTACCAGAAAAGGGAGGTCATTACTATGAATGTAACTGACCATGTAGTTTTGAAGCCTTTGGAACAGGTTTGTGGGAGGAGTTTGGAAAGGTTTGGAGATGTTGCTAGAGAACCTTAGAATGTTGTAAGCAGAGTTTTATGGGTGATTTTGGCCAAAGCTCAGAAGACCAGTATACTGATAGGAATCCTAAAGGGCAGGCCCAGGAGGTTTCAGTTGGGAACAAAAACTCCATTGGCAGTTAGACTAGAAGGCACGTGTTACACTGTGGCAGAAAATTTGTCTATACTTTGCCCACGTCATGAGACTCTAGGAGATTGAATTTAAGGATAGTAGACTGTTTAATCTGATAGAGGAAATTTCAGACAGTACACCATTCAGGTTGTGACATGGGTACTGTTGGTTGCTTTTAACCAGATTTATAGTAAGAATCAGGAGCAAAAGGCAAAGCAGAAAAATTTGAAGAGCTTAAATTTTTTAGCCAAGAAGCAACCATGTATAAAGTTGGAGCCAAAGAAAGTAAGGCTACTAAAATCTTTACCATTATTAAAAAGAAACAAGTATAGTACTTTGTACAAGGGCAAGATCAAAGAGGGCTTAAGAGCATCTTGAGGAATTAGCAAGACTCCACTTATGACTGGGTCAAAAGTGCAAAAGTGTCAACTTTCATTTGAAAAGTGAGTCCCTAGGGCCTCTGCTTGAGAAGAGCCTCCTAAAAAATTAGTTCTATGAATTTATTTCACCATATTCAGCCATCCAGACCCTCAGAGGCAGCTGCAGTCATGATTTAAGGGGACCTGGATATTGCTTCTGCTGACAGCAGACCTTAGCATCCTTCATATGATGCTAGTTTTACTGGCATGCAAAATTCAGAGTTGGAGAGTGTCTTAGTTACTTTTTTCTTGTTGCTGAGATAAAATGCCCAACACTCAAAGTTAAAGGGGAAAAGATTTATTTAGCTCATAGTTTGTAGAGGGTTTCGGTCCATAATTGGCTGGCTCCAAGGCAGGGTGACACATGGTTGAGGGGCAACAGTTCATAGCAGCGGAACATAGCAAAAACAACAAGGGACTATGGGAGCTTCTTTCTGCCTCTTTTATTTTATCCAGACTACTTAGGGTGGGTAGTACTCACACCCTTAATCCTAGCACCCTGGAGCCTAGCATTGCACCAGGAATCAATCACACACTCTAGATTCAGCCACCTCAGAAAAAGTCCCACCGACAACTGCATGTGGCTTTGGGGGACATCTAGATATAAGGCATGACAGGGAATCAGGGAAACTTCCACCTAGATTTCCAAGGAAGGCCTGTGTCTTGGTCACTTTTCTTTTTTCTGGGACAATACCAATACCCACAAATTAAAGGAGGAGAAGTTTATTTTGGCACACATTTCAGTCCATAGTCAGCTGGCTGTAAGACAGAACCACATGGCAGAGGGGTATGGCAGAAGAAAAATACCTCATCTCATGGTAACCAGGAAGAAGAAAGCTAAGGGAAGAACTGAGGAAGGAGATACTCTTTAATGTCATATCAACAGTGACCTGCCTCTTCCAAGGAGACACAACCTCCTCATGCTAAGCCATCATATAGCACTTACATAATTCAATCACTTTCATAAGCCCCATCCTTGAATGCATGGGGCTTGGAGGAACACACAGATATAAACCATAACAGCTTAGAATGCCAAGTAGGGAGCTCCTGTGATACAAATGTGTGAAGCTATGGGTATGAAGTCAAAAGTACAGTGGAGCCCAGGAAGTCAAAGATGTGGAAATATGGATTGTCTGCCATGGAAAGCTGTGGATCTGCAGACTGGGAGTAGAGCCAATTCAAGAAAGAGGTCATGTGGGCTACAATTAACAAAGCCGTATGGGTGGACCCATGTCCTTTGGAACTCACATTTTACCACAATGTGCCCAGGATGTTGGACATAGACATATAAGATTTAATATTTGCCCTACTGGTTTTTGGTGTTGCTTGCCAATTCTTTTCTCTTCCCTGTTCCCCAGTTTTTGGAATGCAAATGTTTAACCCTGTGCCACTGTACCTTGAGATTATGCAACTTGTTTGTTTTTTTTTAGAAGTTCACAGCTAAGAGTTTGCCTTGAGTCTCAGAACAGATTAAGAGTTGGACTTTTGAAAAGTGTTGGAACTGTTGAAACTTTGAGAAAAGGTTGTTGTGTTTTCCATTATACAGAAGACAATTATACTATGTTAGGCAGAATTATTTGGAGATTAAGTATGGTTTAAGGAGATGCAGTTGGTTGTGAAGTTGACAAAAGGTGAATTGTGACCATTAATCCTGATAGGTTAACTTCATTGGATTAAGAAATACCTACCAGATTATTGGAACATGCTCCTGGGTGTGTCTGGGTGTGTCATGGAGGCATGGTTTTAGGTACTACACATTGTCCCTGGCCCATTGCTCTCTGGCAATTCTCCCCTGCTCTGCTTCTTGGCCATCATGAACTATGCAGCTCTCTTGGATCATGTCTTTCTGTCATGATGTTCCTGCCTTGGAGCCAGCAAACCATGGACTGAAACCATAAGCAATTTAAGACTTAAGCCTCCTCCTTTAAGTTGTGAGTGTTGGGTATTGTTTCTCAGTGATGGGAAAGCTGACTAACACAGGATCCCAGGGCTGTTCATTGTGAGTTGTTTAATAACACTGTAAACAACAATGCCTAACATTTGGCAGTGGTCTCCCACATGCCTGACACTTTAGAAGGATTACCAAGTATACAAATCTTAACTAATTTGAAAGGTTGGATCTTTACCCAGGTCTCTGACTCCAGAGCCCAGATGCTTAACGACTAGGCAGTACCAGCTCCAGCTGCCATGACAAGCACTGGACAAAGAAAAAACTGGTAAAAAGTCATAGATGCAGGAATCCAATTACAGACGTCTTTCTTTTTATCATCCCGGCTAAGTGACCCAAAGAAGAACAAAATGAGAGGAGTTTGTAGTTTTATTGCTACAGATTCATGCTAGTGTCTTGACTTCACACAGCAATAAATTATTTGGAGTGATTCTAGTTTCTTAATGTTTAAGCATAGAGTATTAATTTCTAATCACTGATAAGGGTTTCATCTTTATTTGCTAAAATGTGATAGAAAACCTCAAAAAAGTGACATTTCTTTATGTGCAAGTGAGTTAAGTCTCCTAGTGATTACATACTCTACCTTGTCCCTCAGTCTTTTTGGAAACCTCCATCCATCAGAATATCCTCTCCTCAGAAGTCCCAGAGCATAGATATAGTTGCCTGCCAGGACACTTACCAGAATTTCATCTTGTCTTCTAATAATAGGGACATTCTGTCTTTCCTGACTAAACATCAAGACAACAAAGAATTAATCATTCACGTCTTTATATGGCTAACACCTACAACTGTGATTGGCCTATGGCACACATTCAACTTGGTCATGGTCGGATTAATTACCAAATGAATACACGATTGAGAGAACAAATAAATACTATGGTAACGGTACTGCTGCAGTAAGTCTGTGTAACAAGCCACTCTAACCCAGCAGTTTGATAATGTCATTAGCAATATGTTCATGAATTTGTATAATTGAGCTGATCTGAGTGAGCTTCAGGTTAATAGTCAGCTGGCCTTGGCCCCAGGCGGGTTGGCTCAGGTTTGCTCTACGTGTATGTTTATTCTGGGGCCCACACTAAAGGGGCAATGGCTATTTGTCATCCTTTTCTCTAGGTGGTTCACCAGTGCATGAAAGGCCAGTCAAAGAGTGTGAGCACACTTAAGTGCTCTTCCTATGTCATGTCTTCCACTACTTCATGGCCCAAAGCCAGTCACATAAGCCCAAATTAACGGGGTGAGAAGCACCTGCAATGGAAGTGGGAGGGGTATGAATATTTCCTATATGAATATTTTCTAACAATTACCCAAACCAAACATCATGAAGTTAAAACAGACTGAAGCAGAAATACAATTAAAACTTTGGGAGCTACACCTAGAAGAATGTGTAGACCTCAGTCGAATCTGGTTCAAATTCAATCTCATTTTTCTCATAAATAAAACTGGGAATAGCAGTAGGTCCTATCTCATAGAATTATTACAATGACTAATAAAATAACTCAAAGTGTTTTAGCACAATGTCTTGAACACCAAGGAATGGCTATTTTTCATGACATTTTAATATATGTTTGATAAATGTTTATGTTGATGCTGGTAGCATTGGTAATAGTAGTGCTAATAGTAGTGATGATGGTGACAAGTCACAAGATGTTTCAATTATTCATGAAGTAGTTTTATAGTCAAATTTCAACAATTTCATGATATCCATTCAAACTGAAGAAACAGAAGTATGTACAGTTTTCTCTGCCAAAATTTTTAATATAATGTTATGATGAGTACTCCAAAATTTTGGTTCTTATTCAAACCACCTGTGTGTATCTGTGTGTGGATGCAGTGGCCTCTCCAACTCGGTGAGGAATCTTCTTCTCTCCGAGGTCCTCTGCCCTACAAAGAGGGGAGGATTTGCTTCTCCTCTTCATTTTATCCTTTTCTCAATTCCATACTCAGTCTGACTTTTACATCAAACCACTTCTCTCACTTTCTCTTTCGTCTCTTCCTTAACTAATCTTTACTCTGTCAAAGCCAAAAAAAGCAAAACTCAAAACTCATTTTTCTATATTTACTTCTACAGCATCAAATCCACAATACTAAATGTGCATTACATGGCAGAGTCTATTATATACTGCAGAAAATACAAGCCTAGTGTGTATGTACGTGGTGGTGATGGGAGGAATCCCACCCCTCAAAAATCTAATAAAAAAGGCCAGGGATTTAGCTCAGTGGTGCCACCATCTACCTTGAAAGATCAAGGTCCCAAACTCAATCCCTGGAACCAAAAAAAAAAAAAAAAATCTAATAGAAAAGATAAAACCTTGATCCTTTAAAAAAAATGAAAGAACCACAGATGTGGGTTATACATATAACAAGACATAATTCATCCATGAAAAGGAATAAAGCACATACCTGCTACAACATAGATGGACTTCAAAAACATGCTGAGTGGAAGAAGTCAAACCCCAAATACCACACATTGTAGAACTCCATAGGTATATAAGGTCTGGATTAAGCAAACGGATGGACCAGGAAGGATCTGGGGTTGCTGGGGGCCAAGGGGTAAGGGTGGTGGTGATACATGAGTTGAGGAGAAATGGGAAATGAGTGCTGATGAATAAGATTCCCTTAGTGATTAAAATGTTCTAGAATTGGTTGTTTTGATAGTTGAACAACTCCATAAATATGCTAAATACCACTGAACTGTACTCCTGAAATGGGTTAATTTTATCTCACATAAAGCCTATCTCAGTAAAGTGAAAAGAGAAAATGAATAGTTTTTGAAAGACGTGGAAAGAAAAGAAAAGAAAGAAAGACAGACAGACAGACAGAAAGGAGAAAGGAAGGAAATAAAATAAGAGGAGGAAGGAAAAGAATCAGTATCATAACTCACTGGATGGCTGTAAAAAGATCACTGTTGAAAATTTTTAAAGTGTACACAAATTAGTAGATTAGGTTCAATACTTTGCATAGAAACTGTTGCCTGCTGGTCTCCAGAGGAAATCGGCACCATGCTAACATCAACAGTGAGAAAATAGCAGTTGTTAGCCTGGGGGGTGTCAGCTTCCTGCCTCAGGCTACCTCCAAGAACCACTAGGCTGCTGTGCTGGGGTGAGAAGAAGATGCCTGCAGTCACTCCCAGTCCATTCAGCAACCAGCCAAGCTAATGGCGTCAATGGCTGCTTCCCCCCTGGTGTCAGAAGGAATAAGAAACCACAGCCGGGAGGAGCCCTTGGGTTAGGAAACCTCACAAAGAGAAGCCACAGCCTGAGGTACCAGCTAAAATAAATTTGTCATCTTTTCAATGCATGTAGCAGATAAACCTGGTGAAAGTTTATCTTCCATAATTACTACAGGTTAAAAACAAAAGAGATCAACATTGGGCCTCTAAAAAGCTCCACATGGAACACTTTGGAACAAACTTCATAGGGATCTGAATAAGGTTGTCTCTCTCCTTTGGCAGTATCTCCTTAAGAAAGCATCTAAAAACTGAATGTAATTGTTATGCATTGCAAACAACACTAATAGAAAAATAGAGTAGAATATTAAAAAATATTGCCTGTATCTTTGTCATGTTATTTAATTTACCTCTTCATCTAAAGGTTCTGTCTGAACACTAACTGACAAAAGTTTTATTCTTTTTTGTTCTATAAGGCTTGTGGCATTAAGGTGCTTAAAAAGTGGGAAAGGAGGAAGGAAGGAAGGAAGGAAAGAAGGGAGGGAGGGAGGGGGGAAGGGGGGAAGTGGAGGAGGGAAGGAGGGAGGGAAGGAAGGATTGACATTAATTATAAGACATTTTCATGGGAATTTTCCATATTAAGCTTTGCCCTTAGTAGTCTGATAAAATTTAAATCATGAGTGGGACTGATCTAACACATCACATTATCGGTTTAAAAAGAATAGTATTTTAAGGCTTATTGTTATTTTTAAAGAGCTTTAGCCATTTACACATATTTTCAAAGTCCCTTACTCAGTACTATGTTAGAAGTGATCAAATAGCACCAAAGCCACACATCAATCCTGTGCTCTGAATCACTTCCGGCCCTCTGATCCATTCTTTGTAATGAACACATGAATAATCAAAACATTTTGCTTTAAGAACACCCAGGGACTATGACTCTGAAAATACTATATTGACTCCATGTTGGACTTACAACTTCCACAGCACATCATGCTACCGGTATTCATTTCCTCAGCACTGAAAAGAGAAGAGCTGCAACCCAGGAATTCCTGGTGCACCCCACAAGAACAAAGCCTAACAAATTCCTAACAAAGGTTAGGAATCTGAGGATAACAGTCAATGGAGAGGAAATGGAAAGAAGAAACATGGCATCTGACGCTGAGCAAGTGCTCAACAATGGTTATTGCCATGCAGAACACAATAGCTCAGGTGTGTTCTGACCATCAAAAAAAGTAAGATCATTAGTTTCCCTGTCCTGAATAGCATCCTCTAACTACTCTTAACTAGTATCTTCTTTAAAATTAGCTAAAAATGCCAAACCTTTCTCATATGTGCTGCTGAGTTGTATCTCATCTCATGTGTATGTGACTGAATTTATTAGACTAAGAGCAAGATATTTTTCTCTATTGCCATTGAATTTCATCTTACCAGATTTCCTTGTCATTCATTCTACATTTTTGAGATCTCTAAAGTGCCAATATATTAATATCTCCTTTAGTCTCCTGTTCAGGAGTTGATCACCAATGTCCTTATCCACACAAGAAATTTTAAAAGTAAGAGACATGAGAAATGAAGATGATGATGTGTGACACATCACTGGGGCAGGCGTGCTGGATCCTAGCTATTGTCACAGTGAACTTGATGTGGCCATTCCATCAGTTAGGACAAGGCCCAGCTGTGATCACACGGGCCAGGGATTTTCCACCTGGTCTCCATGGAGTTCCAAGGTCCACGGATGGCAGAGGGCAAGAGAGAGGGCTGAAGGCCGCTCTCTCCTCTCCCCAAACCTGCTCTGGCTTTTTCTTCCCTTCCTTTTTAAAAAATTATGTGGGAGGGGCAGGGATCATATTCCATTTCTGGTAATCTTTTGTTTAGAAAAAGCCTTTTGTATACAACAAATGTTTGAAAACCACTGATTTAGGACAAAATTCTCTTCCTAAGAATGGATCATGAGATCCTTTGAGAAATCTTTTGAACTTCAGATCAACTATACTGACTTTTGCCTTGCTAACACTCCTGTAATCCTAACCACAAAGCAAATCATCTGAGTAAATCTCTACTTGCTCTTGGTGATCTGTTGCTTTTTTTTATTTAATTCTGAAAATATGCTTAAAATCTGTCTTTCATTGGGCTGGAATGGATATAAAGTTTATCATTTTTGAAAATCAGGGCTACACTTGCCAAATGATTGGATTTTACAAAGTATCTTTCTTTTTAACCACAAATACCTAAAAGTGATCAATAATGATCTGGAAATACAATTTTCAAATTCTTCCGCTGTGGTGGCTTATGAATTAATTTACACCAAATTGTTAAGAAGAATCAGAACCTATCTTAAATCTCTTTCTACTTGAGGCTTCCATCTTTCTTACCTAAAGCTCATGACTGAATAAAGGAAATTTCAATATTAGGGAGAAACAAACAAACAAGGAAATCTATTAGCAATATCTCCTGTTCCACAATTATCACATTTTCATTCATGAAGAACTACATGTTTTCATGGACTAAAAATATTTGCTAGGCCTTTCATTCAGTGTTTCATAACTGTCTTGAACAAATCTAGGGTACAGTACTCAACATCAGCAACCCTTTTATACATAGACAGGTAGAACAATGAGATCTGGTGGCAGCGAGCATCAGAACAAAGAAGCAGTAAAAATCAGTGCTCTCTGAATAGCATTTTTGAAACTCTGACAAAATTTCATTTTTGCCAGTAGCTTGCCTTCTTTTGAGACAAACTTCATCCAGGTCCGAGGCTGGCGATGCTTTTAACTGTCATCCAAATACAAAGACATTTTCACTGTAGATTTACTAGATAGCTCTGCAAAATCTAGACTGGGCATCATAAAGAACACAGGAAAAAGGAAGAATAATTATGTAAAGGCAACATTTGAATGCATTGTGTGTGGCTGGCAGACTTCTCCCGCCTCACATTAATATTCACACCGGGCACTGTTTAATGATGCCATTCAGCACGGGGATGTGGAGCAGGAAGAGAGATAGAGGCAATCAAAAAATAATTTATTACAATAGAAATATTCTTCCTCTTGAAGCATCATCTTAAAAAAGGAAGCTTTTTCCCAGAGTTCTTAATTTTAATAAATAGATTCTCTTTCCTGTCAAAACCCTGAGGGTTCTTTATGAAAAATATAAATTGATACAATAAAAAATTCCCTCACCAAATGTATTCAGTGAGGTGTCACATCACACCCATCCTCTGAAGCATCAAACTGGATTGAACCTGAGCTAACCAGCTAGTGGCGGCTCAAGAGATGCTTTCCTCCATATACGATCCAGGTACCAGGTAACTTTGGACAGAAAAAAAAACTTCTTCAGCTGTCTTTGGTATCACAAGTCCATCCATATCAACAGTCAAATCAGTGTTGCACCCAGAAGTCTTCAGGTTATTTCCAACCTTGTGTTTAAAAGTTAAGCCTCCTCTCCTTAGGTAGCTATATCCTGAGTGGTTCCAAAGCCATTGCTTTCATCCCATTATAAAGGGATGAGGAGCCATCTGTACTCTAAGATGCTTATTGCTTTATTAAAGACAGAGAAAGAGGAGGAAGAGGAAGAGGAACAGTAACAAGTCCAAACATTTTTGACTTCTAATTATGAACCACACATTATGCTAAGTGCTTTCCTCACCTTATTTTTTAATCCCAATAGGCTCTTAGGAGGTAGGTACTATATTCCTCCTATTTTAGAAATTTGGAAATTGAAAGGCTATATAATTTCCCAGGGATATATGCCTTATTTGAAATGCATAAAAATCATTGAATTACAAAGTCCAAGTCTATGTAAGAGTATGTACTAAGGGAGTGGGGGAGCAGTATGAACAAAATATAGATCAGAAAAGGTTCAGTTACTCTTGAGTAACCTGAAAACATTTCCTAGGGAAAACAGTGGAGGTAATAGGCATATTTAAGGCCAAACAGTGTCTCCCTCAGGATGAAAATATTTGCATAAGAGTAACAGATAAAATCATTACAGTGGCTTAAGTAAACATGGGCTTAACTTTCTCACACAAAGCAGGACATCTTGAGATAACTGGTTTCTGGTAGTAGTTTAGTAATATTAGGGCCCACAACACTGCGATCCTCTTAGCTATAAATTTCATGGACATAAAAGGGCTGCAACAACTCCTGCCATCATTTCACATTCAAAGAAGTGACATCAGCACTGCTGAATGAATATACAGAAAAGCAAGTTTTCCCCAAATTCCTTCTCCCCCAATCAAAAGACTTCCAGTTCAGTCTCACAGGTCAGAACTAAGTCACATGGTGACTCTTAACAGCAAACCCAGCTGAGCACATAGAATGGGATTAGTATTATCATGATAGGCTTTGACTCACTAACTGGAGCTGGGCAGCCTGAGCCCTAGAACGAAGGAGGGTTGTTCTTGCATGGCTGGAACTGTATGGGGGAGTTTCCTGTGGTCTGCACAGTGCCTCTGGGGCCAGCGACCTTCTCTAAAGAACCAGACAGTATTTCAGGATCTGAAGGCCACAGGTGGTCTACGCATGTTACACACTCCTCTTTTTTTCATGGTTGTTTGTTGTTTCAGTTTGGCTTGTGAGCTATCTAAAAATGGGCTAAGAGTGTGGCTACAGTTCACCAGCCTGTGGGCTTGGGCCACAGGTACCAAAGGCACCACTGAGAAAACTCTGATGTTGATGCTATTTATGGAGCTCACCATTTCCTATACCTATGTTTTTATTTTGTCAAAGAAACTGAGATTGGGAATTACAAAAACCAGGTTCCTAACCAGTTTCTGTAATAAATGGGTAATTTGACAACTAAGTAGTCTCCGCAATTCACGTAATAATTTTATTTCTTCCAGTCTCAGACTTCCTTCTGCAGTATAAGAATGAGAACAGATGAGCCCCGGTCCCTTCTAGCGCTAGTGACTGTAGCATCATGAAAACAGGAACAATGCAAGCTGCACCACCGTCAAGATGATGAGAAGCCCAAACAGTTGGGACATGGTGCTCCTATTAGCATATATATTAACCCCTGCCCAGGCCAGGCCCTTCACAGACCTGGTCTGGAATAAAAGGTGCCCATTTCTCTGGGTCACTCCAACTTCACTGCTGCAGGACTGGGTGCCAAGCTGGAGGAAGATGGCTCTAAAGTGGCAGTTTTATTTGTTTTTAATTTAAAAAGTCAATCTTTTCTTCCATTCTCTCTACAATCAATCCTCTCTTTGTTTCAAAATAAAGATTTTTCTGACTACTTCACATTAAGCAAAACTGATGCTACAATCAAAAGCCTGGGAGGCACTGCCCCTCTCCCTGGGGTTCTGAGGGGAGGGGATGAGGGAGGGAAGGGGAGGGGGAGGACTTTCTACTAGGCCTGCTGGCTGCTGGGGACTCTGCTCCACTTTTTAAATTATTTGCACACCTAATGGGATTTTCTTCTCTTTTGATTTCAGAATTACAAAAATTTAGAATGCAAAATAAATGTTCCCAGGAAATAAATTCAGTGAAAAAACAAATATATTAGCTCTCAGTCTAATTAAAACATCCTAATGAGTGTCTGTCATTCACCAACTCTTTACTTGTCTACAATGTTCAATCTTACTTAATTTTCATGGCCCTCTGAGATCTGAAGTGTTCAGATACCATACCAGCAAAGCTTTATTTTTTCCATAACTTACTTTTCTTTTTTTGAAAGAACTGTTGCTAGTTACATTATTTCTTTTTTTTCTTCAATGAAGTGTTCTAAAGGGAAGGTAAGTCACAGAAATAGCAAGGAGGGTTATCAGACTATTCCATCTACTCATGCCTAGAGCTGTCCCAGCCAGGGAGGGGGCCGCAAAGCCCCTTATTATTTATGATGCTCATATAATATTAGTTACAGCTCAAAACACACCATATGTTCCCAAATATGTAAGTACCATTTTTATGTTAAAGTCCATTGATATTTGAATAATGATTTTAACATCAAAGTTATTTCTTATTTGGCTACTCATTAAGACTCTTCTAGTATGGGGAAAATTGCTGGAAGAGAATACACAAATAAGTAATCAGAGTAATAAACATGTTCTGGGGTATCTGTGAAGCTCCTAGGGACCCCTGTTGTTCATCCCTTGCCACTCACCCTTAAAAACATGTGTGGAAATTGTCATCTCACTGTTCTGTGCAGCTCAGGAAACCAAGCCACATTGTGCACTGAAAAATATGGGCATAGGTCCAAGTGACTTGATTCTGGATGGGTCTCTGGGGCAGGGAGTACAGTTGGACAGTCACTTTCCTGCTGTGTGAAATGGAGAAAGGCATCCACAACAAGAACAGGAGAAAGGGTGTTCTCAGGGTCTCTCCAATCCTCAACACTATCCCTTCCTGAGCCGTTCCTGCCTTCCCACCCTTGATTTCCAGAAAATGCTAGTAAAACTTCAACCAAATTCTTCTGGATTCTTCAGTCAATTCATGTTACAGTAGTAAGAACTCTGCCTGTCTTGAGGACCTATGCTCCAGCTGGTGAGAGCCAACCAGAAAAGGAATGAACAAAAGTAAAAAGCAGAGAGAATTTCAAATATTCTTATTGAAAAAAAGTGTTAGGTGCTTAAGATGATGGATGTTAACTAGCTTGATTTAATATTTAATACTGTATTCATGAATTATAACATCATTTCATGCCCCTAAATTTACACAATGACACTTGCATGGCTAGCAAAAAAAAAAAACCAAAAAAACAACTTATATTAAGATCTTAAAAAGCCCACCCTGAACAAAACCGTTCATCATGTCTCTTCATCTTTGCTGCACCACCACAACCAAGGCTTCTTAACTCCTGTCTCTCATTCTTGGTAATCATTTTACCAGTTCAGATATATTAGGCTGTGAGCAACAAAACACTAACAGTATGCATATGGATGGTCTCACTTTGTTAAAAGAAAAAGTCTTTAGATAGATAGTTCCATAGTTGGTTCCAAACTCAGCAAAGTCAGGATTCTAGATTGGATTCTCCATTGTGCTCTTTGTCTCCCCTTCATGGTGCAAAGATGGTTACCATTGCTCTAGTACCAAAACAGCATCTAAGAAAGAGAAGGGGCAGAAGGGCTACTCCTCAACAGCTTTCATTTATCTGAGAGCCCTAGTTGGCTTCTCTTATTGAGATTGTTGACCAGATCTGGGTCATATCTATATTTCTGAGACCATCACTAGCAAAGGAAAATGAAGGCCCTTGATTGGTTCAAACCAATCTTGAGTCATTTCCTGAAACTGAGGATAGCCTTGCATCATCAAGACACAAAGATGATATCACCCGATGGTAGCTGAAACCATACATATGATCTAGTAGCCAGGCCAAGATCTGGTATCATCCCTGACTTCTCCCCACACACACACCTCCACCCTTGATTCACACACTGGCTTTTGTCCAATCTAAGTCAAATCCATGACTGTCTCTCCAAAACACCCCCTGCATCTAGCTAACCTCATGATCTCATCATCACTCTTTCATTTCATGTTCTATTGTTTCTTATAAAACTTGAACTACCTTCCCTGAGGTCTTCTCATCTCCAGCTTCTCTCCCTTTTGTAACCTGAGAAGTACACACACAGCTTTGCTCAGATGATGTCACCCAGCTCTGCTATCTTCACTCACTCCTCCAACTTCAGAAGAAAATTCAAGCTCATTATCCTGACATTTAAGATCCTGTGTGACATACTCCAACCCACCCTTCTTTTTGCGTACTGGCAAATTGGTTATTTTCAATCTGTTTGACTGTTGAGAGAGAGAGAGAGAGAGAGAGAGAGAGAGGATTCCGTCTTTCTGTTTACCTTCTACCTTCTCTCCCTTCTAATTCTTCACATACAAATTCCCAGCATCCATATCTAAAAAATGTGCTTACAGCATGTTCACATTGGAACTATGCATAGGGGAAAGGATGCTCTTAGCCCAACCCACTTCGAAGACACCCAGGATAGCAAGTCCTTCCAGTAGGCTGCTTGCAGAGATGGCTGTCTAATTCACCTGAATCCAATTCCCAACACACTTGGGAGAAAGCTCTGCTTTTGAGAATATAATCACCTTCATGCAACCTCTGTGTGTCCTTCTAGAAGTGCTCCTCCCTCTGTAATTTAGCTTGTGGCTCTTAGGCCATTTACTACTTCTGCCTTGAAGCAGAACTAGGTATGTCTGGGTCTCACCACTCCCAAGTTTTTCCTTAAAGGCAGAAATCCTTCCCAGGCTTTGCACAAAATTAGTACTCAGTAAATATGGGTTGCAGGAATAAGCCATAGCAATGCAAATGGTAACAATGGATCACTAGGCCTTTAACCAGAAAAGAAGGCAGCTGAAAGTTGCCACAAGGCTCCACCAGCCTTCAGTGAGTCAGTCTATCTGGCACAGTCTGCAGGCATCTGTGCAATCCCCAGGGCCCGGGGAACCAGGTGCTTAGGGGTAAACTACACCAGATGGAACTTCCAACCTGGCTCCACCCTCTGATGACCTCTCCTGATGCACAATAAAGCTGATGAAGGTCCAACCATACCGCAGCCCCTCACAGGGAGCAAAAAAAGTTCTTTCCAGCACCCAATTCTGCCAACAGTCGTCTCCTGCCTGGCTTGCCTCTCAAGAGTTTCTGAAGGGGCCAATTCTCCCCTACTCTGAGAAGCCACAGCAAAACAGAAAAGGTACAATTTTCTCTCCTGTTATCACTTATTTAGAGAGAAAGCAAGGACTTCTTCCTGTACTAATTAGTGACTTTAAGAGTATCCAGGAACATCTTTACGTAACTGCATGCTTATGACTAATATATCTGCCTTGGATCTTGCACAGATCTTAGGACATTCCTCTCCAGATCAATGTGTGCACTTTTTTTCTGAATTTCCCTTTTTACCTTAGCTACTAGAATATTCAGAGACAAATACACTGTTCTCTAGGTACTTAATTCATTCCAAGTACATGATAACTTTCTATTTTTTCATTTAAATTTCCTGGTTCTTTACTTCCCTGTTTTTCCTTCCTTCTTTCTTTTATCTTTAGTGCTTCTAAGCACTCAGTTACACCCCTAGCCTCATGTATTTCAAATAAAAATGGAGAAAATGTCATTTTTAATGATTTGAAAGGATATCTCCCATTGTTTGGAGATGTTCTTTGCAAAGAGTTTCAACTTTCTGGGACACAGTCTCTTTAAAAGATGAAATACCTTAAACAGAGATGAACCACTAGAATATACCAAAGAAATACAATACTGCAAGGAAATGAATCAACTAGGTAGATATATGTTGCTCAAATGACTTAGCCATTGAGGAATGCTCAATAGAACAAGTTTGGATGGCTTTTGTTTGTCCTTACTATATTTATGTGGTGGTCAGGTGTCCTGAGAGGTATACTATTCCACATTGACCAGGAGACTAATTGGTTCCAAGTCTTGGCAGAAACTAAAACTCTCCAGACTGACAAGAAAATGGCTGAGTGTTAAAGATGCTCTCGGCCTCATTACAAAATGGCTACCTGGAGTGGGGCATCTTCCCTGAGCTTCTGACTGCACCTGGTTCTATCTGTTCTGTTCGTGAAGCTCCCTTTGCTTCAACCTCCAATATCTTGACCACCAGCTTCAAAGTGCTCCAATAGCCACAGTTTGCTTCTCAGCCACCTTCCCAGTGGAGATCCCAGGCTCCATTTAGTCCAACCCACCTTTGAATCCCCCACAACCACCATCACCACCACCACCTCTTTGTCTCAAGTGCTACCAAGTGTCCCTTCATGGGACTGTACCAGCCCTCTATCTTTAGGTTAAAACAGGCTGGTCAAATTCTCTGTCGTTGTCTTCCCTCCAACTACACTCTAATGTCCTTGACATCAGGTGGTGCTATATAGATCAGTGTGAATCCAGCATGACATCCCCTGCCTGGCGTATTCATAGCACTCAACCCACATTAAGAAAGTTACTTAGCTTCCTCACATATAAAATAGACATTATAGAGTTGTTGTGAGGATTAATGAGTTGAAACACAAAAAGCAGAATGTTTTGGCATAGTCTAAGCATTCAGTAAAATTTAACCATTACTATTAGGTACTCAATAAATGTTGAATAAAAGACTATATGCATATTGATATGATAGAATCAATATTAAAAATTACATGACTCACTTGCCCAATAAATTTTATCTTAGAAACACTTTCACATTAAACCTGTATACACAGGTCTATGTGGTAGGTAGAGAAATACTTAATGTTATTACACAAGGCACCTGCCAGTCACAAACTGACTCAGTGACACTGAAGGTATATAGTATAAGGAAAGCAGCAGCTGAATTTCCTTTCTCCTGCCCCTGTGCTCTTTCCATAACACAGGGTGATATGATGAGTTTTGCATGTGACACACTGGAGAAAGTGACCCCATAAGCTAATGTAACCCAGCATTTGTTTCCAGCATCTGCCAGAGCAATTTCAATTAGCTTCCAGAATAGATACTGCCATGCAGCTGATACAGCAATTTTCATTTAAAGCACCACGGAGCAATTTCATTTCATAAAGCTATCCCTGCAGCTTAGATTCAAGGGTATGCCACATTTGCGAAGATGGAAATGGTATAATTATGTTCTAAGTAGAGTCTATAAGTCACAAACCAATTCCAAAGGCCAATGAATTAGAAAAGTTGCTTTTTCCAGGTTGTCTTTTTCTAGTCATTGGATGCCCAGTTGCATGGCAGCCAATGCTGAACACACAACTCACACAAGAGATACTGCTTTTGTGGATGGTTCTAAGATTTCCCTCCCACTTGCCAGGTTGTATACCCTCTCTAGAGAACATTTTTTCTTTATAAACGTTTGAGTTATCATAACTCTATACAAATCTACTATTTAGAGGACAACATCCTCTCCTACCAAGTATAAGATCCAGCCAAACAAAGGCAGCCCACAATGCTCCTCAGGTAACTAAGAGAGAGATCTGGCTAAATGAACAGCTTCAGCTGGGCCTGTGGCTCAGTAGTAGAGTGTTTGTCTAGCATGTGAAGCCCTGAGTTTCATTCACAACACTGCCAAAAGGGAAAAAAATTATTAACAGAGAGAAGAGACTCAACATGATATATATTTATCCCAATAAACAAAACCCAGATGAGAAACTTCTGTTCCATGAATTTAACTTGCTCTAGCCAAGTGGAATTTATTTATTAAATTTGTGAAAGCAAGGAAACAAAACTTATATGCACCAAATATTTCCTAGGTTTACTAATCTATATTCTGAAATGATTATATATCAAGCAAATAGAACTATGAAAGCTAAAATGCAACAGTATGAATCTGATCACTGCTATGCTGCTATGTCTAACAAAAGATCATAGTGACCACAAGGTCTCCCTGGAGGAGGGAGAAAGAGAGAGGAGCATCTATTGAGCACCTATTATGTGCCAGACCTACATTGCCAGCTTCTTGCACTCTGTCCCCACAGGGCTCCACACTGAGGCAGGCAATACTAGCAACTCACCTTTTACAGATGAGGACATGGAGCCTCAGAAAGTAAAAGGCAAAGGCCAAACATCACACAATCTATGAGGTTGTGGAGCTTAAGTTTAACAAACTCCTCATTTTCAGGGCCTTTGGCAGGATATTCTCTTAACAACAGAAAAGCCAAGATGGAAACTAGTATCTCTCACAAAGAACAGCAGAATTAGAGTGAAGAAAACCTATGTCTTTGATATATGGTGCTTCAAGCTATGGCTATAATTTATTTTTTTA
This sequence comes from Heterocephalus glaber, assembly GCF_053883595.1. Lineage (NCBI taxonomy): Eukaryota > Metazoa > Chordata > Mammalia > Rodentia > Bathyergidae > Heterocephalus > Heterocephalus glaber. Next base: position 8,327,228 of record NW_028258368.1, read on the forward strand.
AAAAACCACTCAACTACATACAATTTTGGTCCCAAAAAATGGGTTATTCTAGCCAATGTTTTCATTGCTCTATCGAGGAAGATATACTTATATTGACACACATTTCAAGAATAAATCAAAGAAGCATTTATTAATATTTGGATTTTGCCAGTGGAGTATACATGGCAAATTCTTCCACTATTTCTGGAAGGCTTTAACAAGTTCTCAGTCATGAATAAAATAATGGTTAATTTTTCTCCTAAAATAAATAAAATCTCAGTTTTAGTTTGATATAAATAAAAATGAATACTCCATTCCACCACTCCCAGGGCAGAGGAGGTGAGCCAATACCAGCACCCAGGAGGAGGCTCCTGGGACGCAACTCCATCACTCCCAGGGCAGAGGAGGTGAGCCGTGTGGATGCCAGCAACACTACCCACCCCTGTTGAAATGAGAAGACATTTAAACAAGACTTAAAAACAGACTTCCAGATCACCTAGAGCAACCCCAAAGGGAAACGAGATGGAACACTCTGATACTCAACCACCTGGACTCTCTGAACTGGCAACAAAAGAGGATCTGGGAAAAATGAAATCAGAAATAATTACTCAGATAACAGCAAAGACTGTGCTCATGGTGCAAGACATGATTAATAAATCTAGAGAGGACACAGATAAAAAAATAGAGGAGCTGAGGAACATGATGGAATCCCAACAAAGGAAACAAATGGAATCCATAAAACAGATACAAACAGATTTCCAGGAGATTAAAAACTCCACTGAAAGTCTATGCAGCAGAATGAACCAGTGTGAAGACAGAATTTCAGATATAGAAGATAAGATTGCAATTAGTGACCAGGAAAAGAAAAATTGCTTTAAAATTATAAAGGATCAAGAGAAATCAATCCAGCAGCTGCTAGACGATGCAAAGAAGAATAAGACTGATTGGAGTCAATGAAGAAAGAGGAGAGAGTGCAGATAACATAAAAAAACTGTTCACAGAAGTGATGGCAGAAAACTTCCCAAGCAGGGGAAAAGAACTTGACATACAGATGAGTGAGGCATATAGGACTCCAGCTAATGTTAATCAAAAAAAATCTACACATAGGCATATAATAGGATTCCAGAAATCCAACAGAAGAACAAAATTCTACAAGCAGTGAGAGAAAAGAAACAAGTCACATACAAAGGAAAGCCCATCAGAATTACACCAGACTTCTCAATGCAAACCCTCAAGTCAAGAAGAGCTCGGAGTGACATATTTCAAGCCCTAAAGGAAAACAACCTCCAACGCAGATTGATGAACTCTTTCAAAATTGATGCAGAAATAAAATACTTTCATGATAAAGAGCACCTTAGGAACTTCATGAATACCAAACCAGGACTCCAAAACATTTTAGACAATATCCTAGGAAAAGACAATGAGGATCACAACCCCAGGAAGTCCAACAAAATGAATCCATTGGGCGTGACAAATTAAACACAAAGAGGGAGAATCCAACAAAAAGCAAAAGTCATGACAAGGCTTTTAAAACTTTTAACTTCATCTCCCTAAGGACCGTATAACTCAATCTTGTTATTGTACTGATTAGCATTTTTCTGATTCTAGTTTTGCACACCTTTCTTTGTGCTGTACTGGCTATTTATCATCTTCTTTTGTCTACTTTTCAATTGGGTTGTCTATTAATGAGCTGTAAGAGTTCTTCATATTTTTGGTCATAAGTTATATGCATTGTAAATATGGTCTGTTTCAGGACTACTTTTCATTTTAATGATGTCATTTAAAGTTCTAAATTTTGATGGAATCTCATTTATCAATTTTTTCTTTTATACATCATGTTTTTTGTATCCTAGGAAGTTCTTGCCTACCCTAAATTCATAAACATTTTCCCTTATAATTTCTTCTTAAAGTTTTATGCTTTTAGGCTTTCTTATTTAGGTTCATAGATCCTTTGAAGTTATTTTTATGTATGGAAATAAAGGGTTGAGGTTAATTTTTTATATATGGATACCAGGTGTTCTAGAGCCATCTGCTGAAAACATCTTTTCCTCTGCTCTTGAATTGAGTTTATATTCTACAAAATGTTAATGTTAAATAATCTTTCAAAACTCAGTGGACCATATGTGAGTGGTTCTATTTCTAGATTCTCTGTTTTAGTCCAATGATCTATGTGTCTTTCCTGACACCAACACTGCCTTGATTACTGTAGCTTTAGAGGAAGTCTTAAAATTAGGTACTAAACGTCTTCCAAAATGTTTTTTTTCTTTTTCTTTTTACTTTTCTAGGTTCTTTGTACTCCTACATAACTTTTAAATTTCAATATCCAATTCTTCATTTATAGCAAGTATACATAGACCTGACTTTTTATATATACCTTGTGTTTTCTAATCCTGCTAAATTCAAATACAAGGTCTAGAGGCTCCTAGAGATTTCTTAGTATTTTCTCTGTAGATGATCATTTCATCTACATATAAAGATTTTGCTTCTGCTGTGCCAATCCTATCCTAGTTGTGTCATTTTATTACCAGACTATTTTGGTTGGGCCTAGGTTTCAAAGTTTAATGGACAGATAAAGAATAAGCATAACTGCCATTGTTCCCCACCTTAAGGAGAAAGCATTGTACCTTCTCCATTCATATAAGGCGTTCTCACTGGAAGTATGGAGTACACGTCTTTAATCTGTTGAGAAGTTTCTGTGCTACTTCTAGTCTCCTGATAGCTTTTACTATGAACAGCTGTAGAATTTAGTCCAATACTTTTTCTCCAACTAGTGACAGGATCATATGGCTTTCTCCTTTCCTCTGTTAAAATGATGACTTTTTGGGGTGGATCTTCCAATACTGAACCAACACTGCCATCCCTATAACAAAACCACTTTCTACATCCTGCCAGATCTGACTTCTAAGAGTTTGCTTTGTTAAACAAATTTCTATCTGTGTTTATACTTTTTTCTTCTATTATCTTTATCCAGTTTTAGTATTAGCACAATGTTGATTCCCTAAAATGAGGGGAGAAGTGTTTCTTCTTTTTTTCTGCTTTAAATGTTTGATATCATTTATCAGTTAAAACCTATATGAGCCTGTTGTTGTTATACAGGTAGGTTTTCAAGCTAGGAATATACTTTCTTTAATAGGTGCTATTCAAATTTTATATTTCCTCCAGAGTTAGTTTCATTAATTTGTCTTCCAAGGTACTTCTCAGAAGTTCTCAAATTTATTTCAAAACAGATTTTTGTAATATGCTTTCTATATCCTTTTAAATTCTGTAAAATCTGTGGTAATGTCTCCTAGATCTTGATATTGTAATTTTAAAAATGTATAATTGATATTGTGTAATAGGAAGAAAAGGTCTAAAGGATTAGGGGAAGTGGGAGGGGTAGGGGAATGGAAAGAAGGGAAAAGAAAAAATATGAGAAACAGAAAAAAAATGGAAACAAAGTCTTTGCAAATAGGGAAGTGTGGAGGGAGTGAAGGGAGGGCAGGGGAAGGGGAAAAAATAAGAACCAAGATACTCATGTAATGGTACGAGATCCCAATGATGAATGTAACTGTATTTTACACCTAAAATGTACCAATAAACTTAATGGGGAAAAAATGAATACACTCTCCCCATAGAAGATAAGTGCCAAAAGGCACAAGACAAACATTACTAGTGATCTATTTTTAAGTCAATAAATATTTAAGGGTACATATTTGTTGACTCTAATCCTAAAATCAGAACTCTAATGTATTCCTATGGCATTGATGAAGCCTAATTTTCAACTTCAACAAGGTTTGAAAATCCAGAATTATAAACTGAAAAATCAGGGGTTGTGTACATCTGTGATTTTTTTATTATACTATGCTATGTGTATACCTTTGTTCTGATTAGCTTCTTTAAAATGAAGAATAGTTTATATACAGTTAGATGCAAAAATCTTACAGTACGCAGCTTGAAATTTTTACATATGTATGTATCCATGTTATCACTACCCAAATCAACACATAGCAAACAGATAGCATTCCAGAAAGTTCTCTTGTGCCCTTCCCAGGCATTACTGCCCCAATCCCAGGGAACCACTTTTCAGTTTCCAACTCTATCAACTAGCGTTGCTGCTTTTGATCTTCATAGACACAAGTCTCTTTTGTGTCTAGCTTCTTTTCCTCAACACACTGTTTCTGAGATTTCTCATGTTGTCACAAGTATCCAGGTTCACTTGTTTTTATCTGCTTGTGTTTCCAAAGGCTGCTGTCCCAGCCTCCAGCATCATCTTTGTTTTACAGATCATCCTGCTTAGCTCATCCTGGGCCATCTCCTCCTTTCAGCTTTTCTGAATTTTCCCCAAACAAAACTACTAGCTCCTTTGCTCCATTTTGCCTCATAGGCATGTTGGTCATCTCTGGGAACAGAAGGCATTAAGATAACTGAGTCTTCTCATTAGTTAGGAAAGAACCTAAATAACGTGATGTAACTCCATCTATTTTGTAAAGGTTGAAAATGGACCAGAGAAGAGTAACAGATTCCTGTGTTCTGATAGTTTTCTGAAGCCAAGCTTAGCATTGTTCCTACCACAGACAGACAGATAGATAGATAGATAGATAGACAGATAGATAGATAGATATGTTCAGGAGTAGAATTTGAATAGATAAAGAATTTAGAGCAAGCAATTTAAGATCTAAGGAAGGTTAGAATAGAATACTAATGTAAGAAGAGGTTAGGGAAGTAGTTTGGAGCTAGAATGTTAAGGTCTTCAATGCCTTGTAAGTAATGCTGTGTAGACATGACTCTTAAGAGGCAGTAATGGAATTAGGTTTTTATTTTTAAATCAGAAAAAAATATAGAGTATGAATATCCACTCAGTCTAGCAGCTGTGCACATTGTGACTTATTGAGCTCGTTTTACTTTAGGCTGAGTAGGTCTCAGAATGGTACTAAGCTCACAGGCCCTGTTCATAGCATTTCTACAGCTAAGTCCCCATGGATACCATGTGACCTCCCCATCACAGGCAGATATGGATATCAGACCCAAGATCAGAAAATCTATTCAGTGGACAGTAATAAGATGACTGTTGGGCCAGCTAAACCCACACTATACTTGATTTACAAGAGAGAGTGAACTTGAGAAATACAATGATAGATAAGCAACTGTCAATAGGAGTAAAAGCCAAAAACCTATTTAAGAAAATAGAATCAGAGAGAACTAACCATATCTATGGCACAGCTCTCTGTCAAGTATCTACACCTGCAGCACTGAGGCAGCAAGAAAACAACCAGATGTTCCATCAGGTCATGTATCATTCTTTTCCCAAATTGCATTTTCCTCTCCATGAGACCCATTCAAATGACTCTCCCATGGTTCAAGGCAATGAACTACCTGAGTGAGAGTTGGGCCACCAATCCTTATAACTACTTTGTACTCCTTCAAGCGACTTCAGGGAGTCTCTTCCTCCTCACTAAAGAATTCAACTTTCAGCAAAGCTGAAGACTGCCTGGCTGAGCTCCAAACCTTCGGAGGAGTCCAATATACTCTGCATTTTATTGTGCACACCTCCTCTGGAGGTCACAGTAGTTCTCACTCACTTTCCTTGGTCATTTCTGATTAGCTTCCTTGAACCTGATTCTCTATCTCTTCTCTCACATCCACTCTTTGTGCCTTCTGTGGAAGATTGTAACCCGTCACTCCAGAGCCAGGTTTCTCCACTTCTTATAAAGCTTCCTGGCTTCCATTGACCTCAGCAGTCCTCTGCCTCAACCTCTTTCCAATAAACCTCACCCCAGTCTTGAGCAAACCTTCTGCAACCACAATGGAAAGGAAGTGAAATTCTTCCACAATGTAGACTCTAGAACTTCAGTCAGTCTCCTAGGGCTGATACTGATCTGATGTTCCTGGGAGAGTGTGGGAAGATCTTATAAAAAGGACTAGCAGTTACCTATGTTTCAGAGATATCCTGGTGGTACTCTGCATGTCTATCAATGGTGTTACTCTAGTAAACTACTAGCAAGGATAAAAATTTCAATTCCATGCTTGAATACAATTTTATAGGAAATATACTGCATAACAGATGGTGGTGGCAGAGACTGCTACAGAGCCCCATCCCTGGAACACAGCTTACACATAGCGTTGCCCAGCACCAACTGCTCCTAGGAGTGTCATCACTGCACCAGTCAGTCATGTCATGAGCACAGCCTCTGTTCAGAGAGGATATTTTTTTCCTCCAAAGGGCCAGATCAGCTAGGAATAATAGAATTTGCAATGGACTAAATGCTTCAGGTAAGTTATCCATTTCCTTCTTTTCACTGTGTGTTTATCAGCCAGCCCATATACTTTTCACATAAATATGTAAATGTAAACCCATACATGCACAATGTATGTGTAACAGGAGATTTCTGCCCAGCATGGAAAGTATTTCCTAAGTGAGAAAATTATGTCATAGTTTACAGAGTGCAGTGTACAGTATAATTCGGAATCGCAATGCTTTGTTGGGGGCTGTTTTTCCAACTGTTTAAAGAAACCAATAAAAGCCACAAGTTGTGCTAACCTGAACCACACTATTTGGAAAATTAAATCCAAGGTATCAAAGGAAAATAAATGTTTTATATGAGTCAATATTTTCCTCTGATCTCTTAAATATGTTCCCCTATTAGCAACCCAGTAGAAATGTGAAGTAAAGCCTTTCAAGAAGTACATTAGCTTGTTAGGGATGCCATAACAAAGTACCACAGACTGGAGGGCTTAAACAACACAGGTGTATTTATTGCCTTGTAGCTCTGGAGGCTGAAAATCCAAGAGCAAGGGTGACAGGATGACTCCTTCTTAGGACGGGTAAAGCCCATCTTTATGGTCATACAGTGCTCTCCCCTGAGTGCATGTGTGTGTGTGTGTGTGTGTGTGTGTGTGTGTGTGTGTGTATAAGCACAGGGGGGCTGCTGAGGATTGAACCCAGGGTTTCCATACAGAGTTAATTCTATTCTTCTATTCTATTCCATTCTATTGAGACAGGGTCTCACTAAGTAACTAAATTGACCAGGCTTAGCTTGAACTTGTGATCCTCCTGGCTCAGCCTCTTGAAGCATGGGCCACCAAGCCTGGCTGCATGTCCTCTATAAAACACAAGTCATACTGGATAAAATCTTACCCTAATGAACTCACTTTAACTTTATTACCTCCCAAAGATCCTATCTTTATACAAGGTCATATTCTGAGGTGCTGGGGCTTAGGATGGACTATATGAATTCAGTGGAGGTTGGGGGTCCACAGTAAAATCCTTAACATGGAGTTAGAAACACATTGCCATTTGATATAGGAAAATAAGTGTCCTTTAAAAAGTGATTGCTTAGTGCTTTCAAAAAAAAGACTCACAGTTAATAAAAACAATTCCAAAAGCTAAAGAGATTTCATTTAAAGGCTCATCAAGTGACTATCATGTCCAGCTATGATTGCAAACTGCTTCTTTTAAATGTGTTTGAAGCTTAGAGTTAGATTTGCTACCTGGAGAACAGTAGGCAGGCACTCTATCTTTACTCTCCCTTGGATAAAGCTGCTGCAGAGTTGGAGACGCTGGGGGACCTGGCTGTCTACCCTTCTGATCTGACTGCATAACATGGGGCCCTTTGCCCGGATTCACTCCTAGCTCTGCAGTCTGCAACCTTGTGAAAAGTGCCTGACTTCACTGTTCCTCATCTGTGAAATGTGGAATGAAAATATGGTGTGAGGATTAAATGAGAACAAATACACACACACACACACACACATATATATATATATATATAATTTTTTATATTCATAGAATAGTGCCTGGCATATGTCATGCTTTGTAAAGTCTTAACTATTATAGTTGGTACTACTGCAGTTCCTCTCAATCCACTACCACCTAACCAGACTTTCAAAATGTTAACTAAAGTCTATTAAAAAGTCATTTAAACAATGAATAAATAGAAATAAACCTTAAAGTGTCATAGAAATGATGCTTCTTGTGCCATATGTACATAAAAGTACTGCAATTAAGGGCATACCTTAGGCCATCAGGCCTGCCTTGTCACACCCTCGCCTCTTTTGTTTTGTTTTATTTTGTTTGACTAAGTCTGAGGGCACTATTAAAACTTCTCAATATTTGCTAAAACAGAAAGAGAAAACAGTGGAGATCCAAGAAAAATAAACAAATAATAAAAGCACTTTGCAACAGGTCAGAATCACAGGAGGCCACCAGAATCACCCTCGCTTTTATCTACTTCTGAGCATGTCCCAGATCCATGGCACCCACATCAAAGGGTCAGGCAGTGTGCATGGACAGCGAAACCCCTTGGTGCCATCCTCCTGCAAACATCTGCATGGTAGAAATGTCCTCCTTTTATTGAGCAGAGTGGGTCCTAGTTCCATTTGTGGGACTAAACAGAATCTAATTCCCTGTTCACTTACTAATCCCCCAGTACTGTATTTGAAGCCTGCTTTGACTCAGGACTCCGATGTTCTGGACTCTACTGGTCTTCTCTGCAGTAAACATCCTGTGCCTCAAACACCCCTCAGCGGGAAAATTTTATTGCCTTTGCCATTTTGCCTTCCCTCTTTAAAAGTGGGATTTTCTCCTTTTAAAATACATTTTTAAAAAAGTACATTGTCCAAAGCCAGATATAATCTTCATGGTTAATGCCTGTATCTTTTGGATTCAACTCATCTCTCCAACATGAATTACTGCATGATGAACTTGAAAAATGTTGCAATCTAACTGTGTAAATTTTGCTGAACTTAGGAAGACATAAAAGAGTAAATGGCTGGTTTTAATGGAACTTCAATAATTTTTTTAAAATACGGATTAATATTTTAAAAAACATTCAAAGATGGGCTTGGTGGCGCATGCTTATAGTCCCAGCACTTGGGAGGCTAAGGCAGGAGGACTGTCATGAGTTCAAGGCCACCCTGAACTGCATAGCTAGACCCTGTCTCAAAAAACAAAACAAAATGAAAACAAACAAAAAAAAGAAAATAAAAGACATTCTTCCTATCTACCTTATTTTCTATATGTTGCTTTGTTTACATAAAACTTTTTGAATATTTATTTTCCATGTACATAATACCTTAGTTTTCAAAATAAGATTAAGACCATATCATTCCTGCCAATATATTTTATCAAGTTAAAATGAAGTTAAAAACATAATATGAGCATGACATTGACCTAGTACTGAAAATGACACAGAAGACAGAGGAATCTTTAATGTGGAAATGCAACCAGATCAGAGATAGTTTATTCAATGGCCAAAGCTCTGTTTATCCCACACAAGATACAAATCAGTGGCTACACTTTAAAGCTTTAGAGTTCTTCCTGTGAAACATTTTAAGTTCCCAACTATCAATTTTATTTAATTAAAAAAATGATTATTCTGTTCTCCTTTCTCCAGTTATCCAAGAAAGCACGGCTCAGAGTTATCCTAACATCAGCATACGTGGGCTGCAGGGGTTCTAGGCCTATGTGGGAAGCTAATCGTTAGGGCAATTATGCACTAGGTGAACTCATTAGGTAAATTTGCCAACCTTGCCTCACAAATTCCATGATGCCGAAGCTTAATTACGTCAGTATGTCAGAGAGTCAAAAGAATTTTTCAACAGGGTCAGGGATTTAGCTCAGTGGTTCCGCCACCTGCCTTGCAAGCAGAAGGACCCAAGTTCCATCCCTGGTACCAAAAAAAAAAATTCTTCCCACAGAGCTAACCAAAGGATCCTAGGTATTTCAAGGAAAGATGAGCAAAAGCTGATTCCAGTCCGAAAACCAGAGTTGAAGCTGAATCCTTACCCAATTCTGACGGCACAGGCTCACAGGTTTCAAAACCCTCCAGCCCTGCCAACAGTCCTTCCGGTCTTGAAAGTGACTTTAGATTGCATGACACTTCACTGGGAAACTACTTCCTGCCTGGGATTTATAGGTCACAGGGCATAATTCCCTCACAATCGCATCCCACTGCAGAACATGCTTGCTGCCCTTTTTAACTGTATTTGTCAAGAACTTCCTGGTCCTAGAGTAGGAAAAATTAAGGGCAACATTAAAAATGAGATCTTTAACTGATTTAACTACTAGCTCAAGCCATTAAGTCCTGATATTTAAGCATCATTTAGTAAAAAAAAGAAAAGTATGCTTACATAAAAAGCATTCATTTCAATCTGGCAAAATTCACGTTAGTGGTTTTGTTAAATCTACAATTTTTCCAGTCTTCAGTTTTAAGAACAAAACATTATTTTCTAATAATATTAACCCTATAGTCTAGATTTAAAATCAGGATTATTACAAGGACCCGCGTTCGATCCTCAGTACCAAAAAAAAAAATCAGGATTATTAATTTGAAATTGTGTATTTTTAATCCAACTACTGCGAAAAAGGAAGCCCTATCAATACATATGCAGTCTCATAAACTAATGTCTTCTAGATAAATTATTGGAGAATAATATCAACTGAAGCTAAAAACACATAAAGACTAACACCATCCTGTCCAGATTTCAATACCTGTATAAACATCAGAAAACCAAACCATCCATCTCCAAGAAGGTAAATTCTGGTATCAAATGTTGTTATGGTTTACATCTAAAATGGCCCCCAAAGCCTCATGTGTTTGAAAGGTGACTGGATTATGGGCACATTACAGCTGACTTACTCTTAGGAGGTGATTTCTGGTCAGAAGAGGCAGGATATTGTCATGGCCAGGAAGGGTATATGGTAGCTCCCCTCCTGGCTCCTCCCTTGATTCTCCCTCTTCCCTGCCACTATGAGGTGAGCATCTTCTCCTCCACCATGCGCCTCTGCCTGCTGTTTCTTCAGGGAAGTCAGCCAGCCAGGGACTGACATGCGTGTCAAAATAAACCTCTTTTCCTTCATGTTGTGGGTGTTGGGTATTGTGTCTCATCTACAAGAAAGTGACTGAGACAGGTGGGTTTGATTCACTCATAAATATACTAAATGGCGACTTACCTGAACTCTGCACTTCAGCTTGGCTGAAACATCCTGGTCAGGGACTTAGGAAACCTGGGCTCCAGACCTATCTTCACATGTCACTAGCTGTGTGACACTGAACAAGTGACATACTCTGACTGAACCCCAAAAGAGCTCAAGAGCTGACAGCTGTGAAGGGCTCAGGTGTGGCCCTGGGAGACACAGCTACTGAGACACAGAGTGCTGTGTCCATTACCCTCAACTCACTTATCATTGCCAGTTGTGGCCAGAGCAAATTTAAAATTAACCCGTGTAGTTGTGAAGTCAGGATTATCGTTGAGGAATGTCTGACTCTAGTGAAAAAGACAGCTCAAAACTAGAAATCTAATGAAAAAGATTTCTCTGTTTGTCAATAGAAATACAGATTAACATCTACAGGCAACTCTATACTCATAAAAATTTCTTATATAGGGCACTAAAAATATTACGCTTGTCTGGATAATACATTCGAAGTCTTCAAGTTATGCTGACAAGACTCTTTTATTAATAACCTCCCCAAACTCAATTTAATTTCTGTTGTAATCATCCAGAAATCACGTCAGTGTATCTGATGTAATTACCTAGGAAGAAGCAGAAGATTGGTTTTATAAAGAAAGAGAATCTTGAACTTGAGTTGTCTTATCTTTTCAATTTCATCTGTATTTTCACATGGCTTTAAAATTATAGCACAGCAATTTGTGTATGTTTAGAAAATATATTTCCATTACATCCATCCTAGTTGATGTTTATCGGCTTCAAATAATGTCACCCCTTTCCCAATAGTGTCATCCAGAGATAACCCTCAACTTTCTCACCTACACATGTTATTATATTATTATTGACCTGAATATTTGTGTTTCTCCTCCCCTCTCCCATTATCTAACAATTTTTCTTATTCTGGAACTAATCTGATTGTACTGGTTGAGAATTTTTTAAGTGACTTAGTTTGTATCTACAAAGATCACACCAGGCACAGTAAAGGGACACTTCCAAAACATGACACAATATACTATCCCTACATTATATAAATAATTTTTAAAATTATGCATATAATTTTTAAATAAAGAAGGAATGGCACTGGCTCACCACTATTACCTTTTTTCAGTCCAGATGTTCTGTTCAGAATTGAAAATGCTGCATCAAAACTGATATACTTCGTACCAAAAAATCCCATAAAAATGATATACCTCTATGGTAAAAAAATATATTTTTTTTTTCAAAAGTGTCTTCAGTCTTTAGCCTGTCCAATCTCAAATGGGAATGAATGATATTTAAGGTGAAAGATTTTACAACTTCTCAAGCTGTTAACATAGTTCTCAATCTGTGCTGGGACATTTAAAAAATGTAAAATACATTTATGCTTTTTATGAAATCAGATAGCAAAAAGGAACTGAAACAAGCTGCTGTAATTTGGTGGGAGCAAATTCAGCAGCTGCTGCTGTACTAACGAGATTGGAGTTATCTTCCAACTCTGCTGGGTCTTCAGCCCTTCCTTGAGGATAATTGAGTGCTAATTCAAGTGAAGGAGGCAATGGACCAAGATCATTTTCATAAAATATGAACAGTCCCTAGCACACATTCCTCCTGGCAGCTGCTTCTTCATAAAAACACTGAGATGCATAATTGCATTCTCAGTGAAGTAAGACATGTCAAATCCATCCCTCGACCAGCAATACACCACCACCACGATTAATCCTCTAGTCCCATATGAGATAAGAAGAGCAGTAATACAAGACAAAAATGATGCTCTTAGTTATGTTTTTCTTATTTTGTATCTTTCTACCCAGTATTCCAATTCATGATCAGGATTGAGGATTAGGAGTTAAGGTATATTTCTCTTCAAACAATATGAATACTTGATCATTTGTGAAGGTTTGAAAAGAGCATGTGCTCAGGATCTACTGAAGTTCAACTCTAAAACAATATTAAACAGATGCCTGTATGTTTTTTTAATAAGTCACAAGTTACATTCAAATACAAATCATACACAAAAATAAGTGAGTTTTCACATAAATGAAGGAAGTTGTTCTAGACAGAAAGATAGTCTGATGAAACAAACATGGGAACAAAATAGTTGTCTATAGTCCAACAAAAAATTTTGTTTTATAGGATAATCACAATAACGTAAATTTACAATGTACAAATTCTTATGGCATAATTCTGACAGATTTAGTGACTTGCTTACTTTTGGGCACTCATTTCCTAATGAACTGCTACCCACCTGCAATATGCACCACACTGGTCCTGAATAAAAGACAGATCTCAAACAAGAAGTCCCATTGGAAGAATGTGTAAACTCAGCTTCTGCTGTCAATTTGCACATTCCAAACAAGATCCATGACAAACTAATAAATGTGTCAGATTCTCGTGTTATGTTTGTTGCCCAAATAAAACAGTCTTAGTTTGACACCAATCACAGTAAGAATAACCCGCATCTATTTTTGAAGATTTGTGGGCATCTTACCCTGTTTTAGCATTTGATTCACGTTACTGAGTACACCATTCAAGCTCTCAGTCAAGCGCTGAACAGCTCTGGTGGCATTTGATTTCCTTAAGGAATTCTGATTCTGAGTAGCCCCAGGTTACCTCTGCCCTCTTCCACAAGAATCCATAATTTGTTCTCACAATTCTTGCTTTCTCAACATCTCTGAATGATGTCCCATTACCATCTGACAGAGAAGAGACCTCTGATCAAGTCTTGACAAGCCTCATCTCATTAGTGCCTTTTTTAATCATCAAGGGTGACAACCCATGATAAATTATGTCAAAACACAGGATTCTAAATGAGGAGAGGGAAAGTGAGGAGAAAGTAATACACTCTAAGAATAGATATGTTTCATCATCTAATTTTGAAATGGAGAGAGAGAGTGAGCGAGAGAGAGAGAGAGGAGTCCGAGGGCAAGGAATGCATTGAGTTGGAAAGGAGGGTGCTGCATTGGGACCCCCCCAAAAGAAAGGAAATGGGAGCTGGGTAATCACTTCTGTTGTGTTACCTCTTTGTCTACCAAAAAATAAAGAATTTGTCTAAAACCAAGAAGAATAAAGGAAAAGTTCAGTATCTCAAACTGGGTACTTGGTTAGTTTCTAGGCAACCACAGGCTGACTCCTAGAACATAGCTGGACAAAAATAGAGGGCGCTGGACAAGATTCATCACGGAAAACTGCTGCAAAAACATAACAGCCCATTACCAATGGAGCAGCCACAAGGAAGCAGCTCTATCCCCAGGAACCTCTCCAGAACCAGAGGCTGAAACACCATCTTCAACTGTGACCACATTGTAGAGGATCCATGTCCCTGGTCATTGCACTTGTACTCTCTGCTACTAAGAGTTTCTCATGACTACAACTGGAAGGCTCTTGGAAAACAGGCAGAGGGAAGATGGTGTAGGAGCACTCAGCACCTGGTCTACAGATCTCTTAAAGCCTCAGGAAGGCACTGAGCTTTAGCATTTGTTCTTCACCACATTGGTCAGAGGTCAGGCTGGTCCACCAGAATACATGTAAATGACTTTTAAATGAATGAATGAAACATCCCCAAACTAGTTTATTGTATGCAGCAGAGCTGTGAGCTTTACCAAGCAGTCAAGCAAAGCTGGGCTCAGCTCTTACAAATCTCCTGTGACAACACACAGAACTGAATCCTGAACCCACAATGGGTCTGGTTCTCATTCATATTAATCCTAACTGAGGAGAGAAACACTTGAGTTGAAATTTAAGAGGCAGAGGTAACCTGGGGCTACCTAGAATCAAAGACATGTAGGGAAAAGTGTTTGGATTTTTACTTTTCCCCCAAAAGTATTTTACTAGCTAAAATATCAGGTTTAATTTGGAGAAAAAAGATTAGAAAAAAAGTGAATTTCCTCTGTAACTTTGGTGTATTCGGTATTTATTCCTTCCCTTAATTAAAATTAAGGTAACAGAGAAGCATTTTTGTAACTGTGGACATCTTATTTCATTGCAAATTTTAAATTATTTTGATGAGTAAAACCATCTGGAACTTATCACAAGATTTCCAGTCTCCTTCATCTGAGAATACAAACCTCTCTTAGTTTTGCTTGCCTCTTTTACTGCTGTGACCATTAATCCTAATATTTCAACTTTGCGGAATTAGGAAATGCCTAGCAGATTAGAGTACTCTGGGATGTGTCTGAGTAGGTTGTGGAATCGTGGAACTATATCTAGTTCTTTGCCTGTTCCTCTGACACTGTTAGAACACTCCGTTTCCTGGATACTGTGAACTAAGCAGCTTTTCTCCACCACACCCATCTGCCATGACATTCCTGCCTTGGAGCCAGCTGACCATGGGCTGACTGTCCTGAAACTGTGAGCTAAATTAAACTTTTCTTCCTTTAAGCTCTGAATATTGGACACTGTGTTTCAGCAACCAGAAATCTGACTAATACAACTGCCTTCTTTCCTTTAGAATCATACTGCTTTCAGAAAATTTATATTTCCTATATGCTATTCATGTCTCTACCTATGATACCTTGGCATTCCTGCCACTAAGTCTCCAATGCCCCAGCCTTGCCAAATAAGAGACGCCTGGAAACATTTGGCAGCTTTCCCACTTGCCCCATGGAACTATCTTATCTCTGTGACTCCTCTGTCATTCTATCCTTCTACTATTCTCCTACTCCACCGACATTTTCTCTTCCACGCTCATCATGGACAGCTTTTCTCCTTCCCTCTGTGAAATGTCTTGGTTCTCCAGAGATCTGACCTCAGCCAGTGTCTTCTTAACTTGTATACATTCATGCTGGTGAGTTCAAATGAATTCATAGACACAACCTCCCCATAGACTTTTTCTTCCTTCTGGTCCTCTGCCCCACCCTGATGTATCTGGTATACACTTTTGGAAATAAATCAGCACAGCATTGGGTAAGAGACACATAGCAGGTCTAGGCTGAGCATCGATGAATGAGTGGCTCTGTCAGATAGATAGAAGACAGTGTCCTTAACTATTCATGAGACCTAAGGTCTGGGTTCCAGGAAGAGGAGGATGAAATGCCTGTATATCAAATGCAATGCCCCATAGCTATCCTGTGAAGTCAATGTCATTATTATTCTCCTTTTAACCTATGTAGACACTGGATGGATGACCATTTTAAATCATAATCTTTCTGATTCTAAAATCTATGTTATTTTCTGCTGTAGTACATCCCCCTCCACGTACTCACACAAACAAAAATAACTGGAGATGGAGATGGAGAGGGAATCATTCTCTTCAAGTTTTGAAAATGATGTCCTGTAGTTTGTCATCTTCGGGACTCTACTGCATAAATGGTGTAATGAGAATGTACCAGGATCGCCTGCCCTTATCTGACCAAAGTAGTATGGCACCAGGAAGGATCAGGCTATGTAGCAGAAGGAGCACCACGCAGGGAGGAGTGCTCTGAGTGGCCTCCAGCGATGAGAAGGAGTTCCTATCTCAGCACTGTCTGGGTGATGAGAGGTCAGGACAGTTTAGCCATGTCTAGCAGAGGACATTACCCAGGAAATTGACAATAACTCCCTAAAGACTCCCAGAAAAAACCACAGAAGAACTGTTCTGAGGACCCTGAGCTCTCATGAGTTTGAAGCCAGAATCAAGAAAAAACCACGGTACTACTTAAAGTTTTGCCTTGGAAAATAATGACTCTCACAGAAGTTATGAAATTCATATGACTGAAATTCAGTATAATTTTCCTGCTTTATTGAAATAAACAAATCATGTTTTAGGATGTGATAACTCTTCCCTTTTCAGCTGCAATGTTTAATTTTGTAAGTACACATTCTAGAATGGTGAGAGGAAATACATCTGAAAAGCTATTAAGATTTTATCAAACGTTATCAATTCATGACACAGAAGTATGTCACATTATGTGAGTGAGAAGGATTACCTGAAATAATTACAAATAGATTTTTGCTCACAGCAAATTCACAACAGGCCCTTCTTAATAAATAGTGTCCTTTTACTGTAAAATTGAATAAGAAAGGGATTAATTCATAGTCTGTAAACATATCCCAGCAGGGCTCAAGGGACAGTATCTCAACAGACATCTGGAGAAGCCACTGATTAATGAATAGATTAATTAATCAGACAGCTGTACACTTAGGAGAAAATTTAATTGTTTGGATTAATAACTCTATTAATTAATCCTAAAAATCATCAACCTTACAGTTGAGAAAATGCTGATTTTCTAAGAATATAGCTGTATGATAAATAGCCTTCTAAAACACTCAATGGCTAACTAGACAACAGCATTCTGGGACTCACAGGGCTACCATAATCCAGGTGATTCCTCAACTGGTCACTGTGGCCCAGCACCTCCCCCTCCACCTCTCCCCCTCCCTGTCACCATCATGACCAGCACCATAAGCACATATGCCAAGAAGGAAAGCCCTCAAATGGTATTTATCTGGGACTTAAATCACTTGGCATTAAAAAGTAAGCTATTTTTAATAGTAAGCTATTTTCTTAAATTAGTGTCTTAATGAGTTTTTAAAAATCACCATTAGGTAATACAATTGGTTCATAGGACATTTTTTCAAAATGAAATCAAAGTAGACACAGACCCTTCATCACATGTCCAACAGATGAAGGGGACACATTCAAATATTAGTAAATAGACATGTTTTTTGAGTACATAAAACTGATAATTTTTAAAAATATGACTAATAAATCTAAGTGATGTCTATAAATCAATCTTAGAAATTTACAAAGTTTTGGGTTACAGCTCATTAGTAAATAGGGCAAGGGAAGAACTAGAGTGACTTAAAGTGATATTCTTGGAGCAACTAATAATCTCTTTTTTTCTGGAAAACGTATTTGCAGAGAATGAATGTGTTAGTCTTCAATAATCACTCATATATACACAAAAAAACAAATGTTGCCAGGCTAGCAATTATGGCCATAACCACAGACCGGTAAGGTTAATAAACCTGAAATTTAAAATATACTTTATAATCAAAATTTTCAAATTATTCTAAGTTAAAAACTTAAGAAAGTTTAGAAGCAATTTCCAGTACTGAATGTACTGTGAATAAAGACAGCATAGATGAATAAATCTGACTATCCTGTGACATATGGTTGGATAAATGTTCGTCAGTATTAGAAAAAAATCTCCACAGGAAAAAAATAAGCAAACACATTATGCTAGCCAAAAGGAAAGGTTAAGGAGGATAAAAGAAATAATAAAGTAATCTGGTGTTCTAGACAAACTTTACTTATTTTTATAAGGCTCTGAGTGTCTTACTTAACTGGAAAATTGCCAAACAGGAGTGATTATAGCTAAGCACATCATATAAATAAGAGACACCTCAAATATTTACTTTGCTATCCTTCACCAGGAAAATCTATATTGCTAAAAGTCAGTAGCACATTCATCAGTGTCTTGATATTAAAATTATAAGAAAAGGGCTGGGGGTGTAGCTTAGTGGTAGAGCACATGCCTAATTTCTAGCATGCATAAGGCCCTGGCTTCAATCTCTAGCACAAGAAAAAAAAACAACAAACAAATACTAAGAATAATGTTGAGCTGTATATAAGACACATGCTACCAGTATTCCTCAGATAAGAAAGCTGAAGGCTGTGGGATGTGCATGATTTGCCTACAAACTAAAATTTAAGAGTTCAGCCACTAATCAAGATAGGTGGGGAATAGGGCAGGCACCTAGCCCAGAGCGCATTGCTAACTCTACAGGAAGCAAAAGAATCAATTGG
Organism: Heterocephalus glaber; assembly: GCF_053883595.1. Classification (NCBI taxonomy): domain Eukaryota; kingdom Metazoa; phylum Chordata; class Mammalia; order Rodentia; family Bathyergidae; genus Heterocephalus; species Heterocephalus glaber. The sequence goes on from NW_028258368.1 coordinate 8,345,839, forward strand.
TGAAGAGTGGACTGAAGACTTGAGTTAAAATCTGGGTGCCACTGGCTAACTCTTAGAAACATTATTGTAAGTTTCAAACTAGTAAATGGTGGAAATAATAGGACCTACATGATAGGCTAAATGTGAGCATTAATTCATATCTTGCATATAAAACTTTCTGCACAATATTAATACTCATAATGCTTAATATTGTCATTATTTTGAAAACAAATTTCATAGTTTGAACCAACATCTCAAGCACACTAGGAAATTTTTAAGGCTCTTCTTGAGATGGATGGAGTTTTAGTGCTATATCAAGTTTCAAGATGATATATTATTACAGGTCGGTCTTCAAAGGTAGGGCAGGTCCTAAGAAAACTTATGAAAATGATCCTACTAATGTTAATAGCTTCACCAAGCTTTTCACTTGCAGTTTTCATCAAATAGCATAAGTTCTATTTTCCACTTAGGGCTGGAGAAGGATATGCTAAGTGAACATATATTATGGTAAACAGACCTGTCACATTTGAAGGTCACTTTTCCCCAACAACTCCTGAGTAAAGCAAACACCAATACTTAAAAAAAAAATTGAGGTTACTTCCATTTTCCTTAAAGGCTTCAGAGGTTGCTCCAAACTCTGGAAGCACCTAAAGGCCAGCAGGTTGGCCTCGAGTCGCCGTACAGTCAAAGTTCAGAGAGATGTTGGCTAGAGACAATTCCTGATGAAGAGATTGTTAGTGAATGGTTATCTTTCCCCAGGGCCAGAGAATTTAGATGGGTTCTGAACATCCTCTCTAATTCCTCCTGCCTGTATTTCCATTTTCATTATTAAAGAGAATCAGCCATCATAATACTAAATCTTTCTAATAATATTCCTTAAAGTGAAAACAAGTATTTACCAATACCTGCCTTGGTAGTATAATGGATTTGATGCAAACTTATAAAACAAATTCAATCTCAAAATGATCTCTGCTACTGAGAACTTGGCATAATTAAAATCAATGGCTTTATCCATAAACTTCATTATAATCTCATTTTACCATCAATCTTCCCTGTCACCAAAACCTTTTGCAAGAACTATTAATTCTGTATGATAAGAGACTACCGCATTCTCTTTTCTGCTCTTTCCTAACCTCTGATCAAGTCTTAACAGGCCAAAAATTGAGCAAAAGATGAGCAGGGGTCGGGGGGGGGGAAGCAACCTGTGCAGATAATTCACAAACAGTCTAATTAAGCTAGGAAATGGAAATGTTCATTGTTGCACTTGCCTCTTTTGCTCCTGTTGCCTTTTCTTTTATGCTCATGGGGATAAGTCTGCAAAATAAGTAAGTAGACCTCCTGCAATGGATGCTTTCTCTAAGCTCTCAGAGAAAGTCAGCACAAGAGACAACTATGGAGAAGGGAGAACAATGGGGTCCAATGTGGATGCAGAGTTTTATAGTCTTCCGGTTCTGAAATGTGTTCTGGTTCTGTCAACTTGAACTTGAATCTCTGGAAACCTTCAGGTAAGGCAACCCAAAAGGATATATCCAGCCAGCTGCAAATGATTAGGCACTATGCTTCTGTACAGCACTGAGGCTCCGGCTACTATTTCAAACCTGTTCTCCATACAGTGAATAAGAAATGTCTGGCCCAAATATTTTATGACACTTATGGAAGCTCTATTGAATTGGTACTTTTTGTACAGATAGCCTTTTCTTGAGCCCTCAATCTAAAGTAGATTTCCCATCCCACTATTTAGTTGTCCCTTCCTTTAGCTTTAACTATGAATCATATTTTTTTCAATGCAGTAGTAATGTGCATGTTGTTTGCCTCTCCACTGAACTGTCTGCTCTGTTAGGATAGGAAGCCACATCTGGTTGATTGGCACTATAAATCCCCACATTTTCTTAGCGCAAGACACAGAGTAAGCTTCAGTGTTTAACTGAATCGATGAATGAACGAACAAATGCATGGATGCTAGATTCTAGTCCCAGCTATTAACTTCTGGTGGGATGTAATGAAGTCCTTGCCCTACAGCACATGTATTTTCCCTGCTACATGAATTCAAATATAATACACCCCATATTTTTAATTACCTCTATAGTATCCCATGATTGTACTATACAGTTTTTAAAAAGTCACTCCTTTGGGCTAAAGAATACCAAAGATCTCCTCTAGTTCTGGGTGTCTATGACCTACCCCTGAATGAAGAAGGCTTAAGATCTCAGAAGTGGACCAATATGATGGACCCCAAATACAGTGTTAGGCAAGTTACAGTAATAGCTTTCACAGTATCTCTGAAACCCCACTCCATACCAGATACCAGGCCAGGCACTTTACATGTGTTCTCCCACTTATTCCTCACACACCCCCTCACTGTGGGTATTTCCATCTCTGCTTTACAGATGAGCAGCCTGGTGCACTGGAGTGTTAAGCACCTTGCCTAAAGCTTTACAGCTAATGTGTTCATCTTATCCCCATAATTTCACTACTGGGTACCATTAGCACATGGACCCAGACTTCAGGAGCTTAGAGTCTATTTGAGAAAGGAGAAGAAAAGAGATCACTTCTGTTTGCTCTATTCATTACATTGTCAGATGCCCAGAGATGCAGGCTTGGATGTGACTGAGGGTGAGAACTTTATGAGTCAGAAAAGAGAAGAAAGCAGAGGATCTGAAGTGTGTGGGGACATGGTGATATGTGTGGAATCAAGTGATAAAGAAGTGTAGAAGTACATGTGGGAAATCAGTTGAGCTTCAAATATCTGCACTTCATCCTTTATATCATCAGAAGTGAATCTCCTGTTTGGGATGTGTTGGTAGCTCACCTTGCACGTCTCATCCTCCATCCCTGTGGAGCCTTCCCTGAGTGCTTAAGACCATGTCAGCTGTCTCTCCGGAGTTCCCACAGTGCTGTGCCCAGCTCTGCCCTAGCACTGGACCTACCCCATTACAGCTGAGTCTTCATTTGAATAAGGGAGGGAAACATTGTCCCTCAAAACAAGAACCAAAGGAAGCCACTGGGGGAGTGGCACAATTCCTAACAGCAGAGGATGGGCTATGTTTAGGAATGACCTGTACATCTTCTTAAATAAAAAGGGTGAGGCACTCCAGAGCCTAGGGAGAGAGCAAAACTTCCTAGTGCTTTCCAGTCCTAACTCTGACCTGTCTTTCCCAAGGTCCCTCGGCTGCCCTTCCTCCAGGCTGGACACACTGGAGAGACCTCAAGAGACAAACCAGCCACTTGCTGAGGGGGCACACAACTTCAGAGCCCTTCTTGGAAATGGCCAGGGACTCTTAAGCTTCAAGTTCCTGGAGAAGGCGCTCCTTCAGACCGGGGAGACCAATGCAAGTGGGTATTACATGCTTGTCACATTTAAGTCATTTTCCAAGATCATCACTGTGATCCCTGTATCCTAAGGACAATACGTAAAACAATGAAATGAAAATGTCCTATTTTAAAACTGGGTGTAGTGGTCCATATATGTAATCCCAGTACTTGGCAGGAGGACTGCCAGGAGTTGGAGCCCAAACTAGGATAATAGTGAGTTCAAGGCTAGCCTGAACTACATAGCCTGACCCTGTCTCAACAAAGAAAGAAAGAGCAGGAGAAGAAAGAAAGAAAGAAAGAAAGAAAGAAAGAAAGAAAGAAAGAAAGAAAGAAAGAAAGAAAGAAAGAGAGAAAGAAGGAAAGAAAGAAAGAAAAGAAAAGAGAAAGAAAGAAAGAAAAGGAAAGGAAAGAAAGGAAGAAGGAAGGAAGGAAGGAGAAAGAAAGAAGACAAAAATGTCCAATTTTAAAATTAATACAATTTCCATTTCAATGAAAAACTGAGTAGTACATTATCCAGATATATAACTGAGCTGAATTTGTGCTATCAACTCCAACCTTATACTACAAACATTAAAATGTAAGCTGGTCAGAAAGAACTGTTCAAACTAGGTATACACTGTCACTTGTTCAGAGAAGTCAACTAGACCTTATTTCTGAACTTTATCCCCACCAAAGAAGTAGAACGAAATAAAGCAGACTGAACCCAGACATCAGTGGGCTTCAGTGTGGTGTGGCCCCTGCAATGCAGCAATCACCTGGCTCAGCAGTCCAGGTTCCCATGCCAGGCACACAGAGGATACAGGGACCGCCAAGCGCCTCATTCTATGGAGGAGCTCATATTCCATGGGAATTATGCCTTAGTTTTATGCTTTCTTCTTAAATAAAATATCTCATCATTCATATAGGGAAATAGGTATGGGCCTTTTAAGATATAAATACAATGTTTCTTTCCTGGAAAAACCCAACAAAATATTTAAAACCATTAAACCACCGTGATTCTGGCCCTTACTTCAAATAAGCAGGATAAATAAACCCTCCCTTCTCTGCATTTCTAGTTTAGCAAAGCCTTTAGACACCCTCTAAGAGCAAGTGAATTTCATACTTGCATCTTATTTGAAACATCCTGGCATTTTGCTAGATTTTCAACTGTAATTTGGCATCCCTGAACAGTCTATTTGGAGATATAAAGCAATATCTGCTCAGAGTTTCTAATTCCGGGTCTATGAACACATACATATGCATGCACATGTTGAGACTATCTATGATGAATGGATTATTGCCTGGATAAGGAAGGGACAGAAGCTGGAGGCATGCCAGGTAAGCATGCATTACTGCCATTTTATCCATTTATTAAGCGCTATGAGTTAGGTACTCGCACGTATACCATATATAATTATCAGAGCACTGACAACAATTGCTAATGCTGAGCACTTTCTATATGTCAGGTTTATTTTAATAACTTTTATATTTATCAACATGCATGCTTCTGCTAGGACCTTAAGGTACAATAAAGCTGGCATTCCTACCCATGCAGTTGGGCCCCAAACTGTAGGCTCACAGATCCTACACTATCCTGCCTAAGAAGGGCTACCAGCAACTCTATGGGCAGATGAAGACTCTGGCTAGTTTTCCCAAGATCACAGCCAGCAAATGGCCAAGCTGGGCTCTGAACCCAGATAGATTCAGTTCTCCTCCTTCATGTCTCAGATGGCCACATTAGATTCATCTCAGTGGCATATCTGAGAAAGGTGAGGTCATTTGATGAGAAGCAAAGTTGAAGAAAATTTGGAAGAAGTGAATCAAGTTCAAAATACGTGGTAGGTCAATGAATCTAATCATTATGTACTACAAATGTGCTAATAAAAATAAAAATTTAAGAAAATATGTGGAAGGTGTTCTAAATGTCCTTATAGATAGACTTGTCAAATAAATGATGGTCCCAACTTTTGCAAGTAAAAAGGGAGGGGCACTGGTGATAATAATCCCCGAACAAGAGGCATTCACTAGGAATGCAAAATTGAGGAATAGGGCTCTGACATAACACCAGGCTAATATTTCAGTGAATCAAAGTATAAGAAGAAAGGAGAAAAAATTCAGAGACAAAAACTTTGTCTAAGTAAATGATTCTTACAAGTAACATAAGAATAATAGTATCTTGGTAAATTATTGTAGTAGTAGTCTTCCAAAAGCTACTTCAAAATCACATCCCAGAATAAGAAAATGCAATATCCAGGTAACTGCAATAATTCGTTCACAATAATTCATTCACACCAGGCCATATTATTCATATTGTGTATTTATCTAAAACACTTGAAAACAAATTAGATACATATGTGTGCTTCAATTTACCAACAATATATGTTTATAATAACATAATGGTTACTCTTAAGAACAACTGAGGAGGACTGAAAGCAACTTTGGGCTTTATTTCTCAGTCTTCTACTACCTTGCCATTGCTTGTTTCACCTTAATTTCTCATTTCACCTTCATAAACCCCATAAGGGCAGTGTCTGCCATTCTAAGAAGTTGATGTATAAAGGCCTAAACTTAAAAGAGTAGATCCAGTAGTTCCACAATTTTGAAAAAGGCAAAGCTTCAGACATAAGTTTTCAGGTTACATAGAACATCCTTCAGAAAAATGAATCTCACAGTCCAGCTGTTTGCTTTTATAAACTTATATGTGAAATAGAGAGGAGCTAAGCTGTAGGAACTTACAAAAACAAAATAAGTAATTCCTCTGGTAGATTTTGAAAAACAAACTAAGTCAGAGAGGCCAAAAGAGACCCCAGAGGAGAAAAGGTCCTGCCAGGGCCGGGAATTTAGCTCAGTGGTTTCGTCGCCTGCTGCGCAAGCACAAGGACCCGAGTTCAATCCCTGGTACCAACAAAAGAAAAGTCTTGCCGAATTGCTGTGGTTTTCCTCCATGTTGAAATTTGATTCCCAGTGTAATGATACTGATAGATGTTGGGACCTTTGAAAGATAATTAAGCCATGGGACCTTCAGCCTCATGGATGAAGTGATGTCTTCCTCATGAGACTGGGTTAGGCCTTTTGAGACTGGATTATGTCTTGCGGGAGTGATTTGGATCTGGCAAGACTGAATTAGTTACCCTTGAGAGCAAGTTGATATGAAGTGAGTTTGGGGCCTTCCCTGGGACTCTCACTTCCTCTCTCCCCATGTCACTCCTTCCATCTTAAGGCCTTCACCAGAAGCCAATCATGCCCATGCCAAGCTTTTGAACTTCCAGACCTGTGAACTAAATAAATATTTTTCTTTATATATCACCTAACCTTGAGTATTTTGTTATAGTAACAAAGTGGACTAAGATAAAAGTCTTGAAAAAACTGCAGGAGAAAAAGTAATTCTGTGGTCAATTCAATGGCTGGAAGCCCTATCCCTGTTGGTATATTAATACATTCATTATGACATGAGAGTAGATGCTCTCTTAACTGTATTTATTTTATAAAATTATAGATTTAATATAGTAGTTTTTTTGGAGAACAATGTCTTTGTCATTGAAAAAATATTTTCACCTGGAATTACAATTGTTTAAGTTTGAGAATATAGTGACAAAGAAGTCATGATCCTCACCCTCTTGATGTTTATAATCAAACAGGGAAAACGGGTTAAAAAGTTAAACACACAAATATTCTAAAAATTCATAATTATATCTATTAGGAAATAACATTTTTGTAGATACTAACTTTACACTCAACTTTGCAGGAAGGCAGCTATTTTTCAAAGCTCAAAATAACATGCAGTAAAACCGTAGATGAAGAGAACAAGAAAAATGGGAAAATGCTAATGTATTCTTCATTTCTGCTTCTTATTTCATTAACTGGCCTTTACTATATATTTTTTTGCTGCCATAAGCTCTTTTCCACTTCCATATATATTTATCTTTACATCTTTATGTTATTTATAATATGTTATAATAGCTAACATCTTAACCCCCCTGAGTATTACAGAGTATGGAAAAAATAATGACTTTTTAAAAATCTAAGCAATGTGGATTTATTTAAAGAAAGAACATGGTAATGTTGCTTAGTTTAAATGTGAAGTTCAGGTATAAATATTTAACCTCTCCACATGCCAATTTCACTGTAAACACACAGCTTTTTCACATTAGCGTTAACCAAGCTATTTCTTCCCATTGTCCCCCCCCCCCCGACCCTGTAGAAGGTACAGGCATTTTTACTAAATATTTAGCTAAGAATAAAATTTCTTGAGATTTGGTTTATTTTATATGTATGTACATATATATTTGTACAGTTTCTCCCACCCTCTTAAAATAAGGAAAATATTTCTGTTTCCATAGCTTTCCAAACACACACATCTTGACAAATTGGTTTGTGATCAGACGAGACTAGGCAGTTTGCCCATAATTGAAGACATTTGCCAACAAGTCACAGGCTGCCAAGAGAAGCGGTGATAGCGCTCTGCATATGAGCCCATGATCCCTATGTAAATATCAGGGCTTTCTGCCCTTTCCAAAGCAATGACTCAAGCCCATATGACTGGCAGGTACCTTAATTAATCATGGCACTGTGTGATGACCATCCTTAAGGACAACTGTCATCTCAGCTCCGAGCTCATCCTCAATTCCAAGCCCATTCTTTGATATGACCCATTTATTTGTCATGACCACATTTTTCAGAACTGGGATATGAAGAACATTTTATTTAAATTACAACTCTTATCTCTTTTGCAGCCTTTTCCACAGGATTTATAGCAACACTACAGTTTTACTAGCGTTTATTTAGCATTCATAGAGTGAACGTGTGCATATTTTTTCACACCCAAATTGAAGCAGTATTGAAACTTTTAAAAAAATCAAAGGTCTTTAGAAATTCTTTCTAAAGCATAATTTGTGTGCAAGTAATCAAAGATCAAAACTTAGAACCCTTTTATAAATAACAAAGAGATGGCAGGTTCTGAATACTATACAGGAGTTATTTGTCCTGCTAAGAAGAGAGCAAGTTGCTACTTTTTTGAAACACTTTTTTCAGGTCATTAAGGAGTGATTTCTTATGCTACAGTAGTCATTTAGTAAATGAATTCCTAGTGGCCAAGAAAGTTAATTCATATACTAAATAGAGCGCTTAGTTTGCTTTCTCATTAAGATTTCTTTGCCCATTACATAAAGTTCGTAAGAGGCAGTAGTGAGCCTATCATAGCTCATAAGGGCAAAATTTCATTCTCTTGGGTGAGATTAATTATTGACTTTGGGAGCATATTTTCTGACTTAGTCACCAGAAAAGGGTCCATGTTAGAACTCCACCAACCTCATCATTTTCCACCTCCATCTCCTCTGATAACACTCAGGTTGGTGGTTATCACTACAGCTTTGCATTTGAACCTGCCAACGTTTGAGAATTCCCCACTGGCCTCTATCCCTTCTCATAGGGGATCTTCCATCGAGGCGGTGCAATGACTGTCTCGGGATTCTTATGTCGCTATTAACGGTTCTTAGTCTGTCACTGGTCCAACATTCGTCCCATAAATAAGAGTGGCTCACATGAATGTCTGGGGCGTCGGAAGTGGGGGCAAAATACATCAATATGAATAAGCACAGTTTGAAAAAACTTCCTTCCTCTAGACATTTCTAACGTACTTACGCACTTATATAGCCTAAACTACAGCATTAAAAAGCATTGGTTTGTTACATCTGTTTTTACTAGCAGCTGCTTTTGTAAAGTCAACAACGATTTTTCTCTCATGTATTTCTTACCTTTCTGGCACATTTTCTAATAAAAGTTTTATAGCTGGTATCATATCTGCCAAAAATAACACACAAGGTACACTTTGCTAGGCACTCACAGAGATAACCCAATTAGTAGCCTGAAACACTTAAAAGAAAAATACATGGCTCTCTTTACTGATTCCAAGAAGGCATATCACATTAACAAAATATTGATATAATTGTAATGCATCTATTAATTTGTTAGTGATAGATGTTGTATAGACTCAGGGGAACAACTGCCACAGAAAGCTGGCATTGTCCTTGTGCCTCATTAGCTGGGAATAAGGACAAAGTGCAGCCAAAATGGTAGAGAGACATGGAGAAGACTGGGCAGACACAGGCTGGACCACTGGCAGGTGAAATGATCATTCCCTAGGACTTTGGTACAGGGATCTTTGGTGTCTTAGCAGGAGCATACAGGGAGAAGGGTTACAGAAGCAACGGATCAAATCACAGAGATGAAAGAATCCCCTCATCAATAACATAAAAGTTAAAGATTCTCCTTTGAGGAACAAAAGCAATTCCTTCATTAAGAACCTTTGAGGGATATTTATAAACCTTCCATAAACGTGTAGAAAGTGCCAAGAGGGGTGTTTGTTTAGTGGTTTGTGTTTCAATAATCATGAAATTCATACATGCTGAGTGCTGACACTCAATAATAAAGGGAAAACAATAAAAATGACTACAATGTACCAATCACAGATAAGAATTGTTAGTATACTGCCATCTGACTTTTCAGTATTTTCCAACTTGTACAGACTGATTAAAATCAATATTCTTGGAAGTATGTGATAGTATCTTAAAGTCTTTTTGAAACTAGGTGATATAAACGAATATATTTAGAAGATTTTGGAAATGGAAAAATGCTCAATTGCTTGATCTTTTGTTTAAAAAGCATCAATTAGTTTGTTTTATTTTGTTTTGCATTTCTATGCATCGAAGGCAGGGCCCTCACACCTAGCTATATCCTCAGCTCTTTTATATTTTTATTTTTATTTAGGGATTTGCTAAGTCACTAAATTGCCCCAGTGGGGCTCAACTTTACAAACTTCCTGCCTCAGTCTCCTAGATTGCTGGGATTACAGGTTTGCACCACCATGTATGGCTGAATTGACAATCTTTTGTGGAGTTGTTATAGTTGTTCTTTTGGAAAAATTCCTCTTTTTCATATCATTACCAAGTGATTTGTTCTAGACCAATGGAATATTTCTGTAAGTGTCTCTTGCTATTCATTTTACCATGCTGGTGCAGAATGACAATTGATTATGAAGCATTGATGGGTATTTTTCATTTCAGTTTAAATAGTTCCTCCATAGAACTACCTGTAACTTTCTGGATCCTTCTTTTAAGTAGTTGCACGTATTACTTAACATGATGGCCCAGACATATTAGAGTCAACTAAGTATATGGATTGTGTATATCAACTCTTTCTCATAAATAATAATGTATTTTGTCTCTCCAAACAATTGGCTGTCACAATGATGACTGATTGTAGGAAAAACAAAGAGGGTTTCTTGTGATGGCTCCTTAATAGTTTTTAAATAATAAAAATTAGAATGTGGCAAGCTCAAAAGCATAGCAATTACATTTTCCTTGTTTAGAATGGAATCCAAATTCCCACATTAATTCCATGCTGTGTGTTTAAATTTTAGTTCACTGAGGCTCACTGATTAGATCAAATACATCTTGTAGCATTTCTTTCAATATCTAGCTATGGTATTGGATTTACCAACAATTCCCTTCAGAGCCCTGATGTGGCATCTGGAGAAACAGCTGCTCAGCTTCATAGTGGAGACATATTCTTGTAATGAAATGTCTATGTTTAAAACTAGATATGGATTTTATATATCCTGCTTACACTTAATGAAAGGGCACATTACTTTGAAAAATCATTAAGTATTTTAATGTTTAGTTATATTTGTATTTTGCATAGCAAGATTTTTCTCAGATGCTGGTGCTACCCAGATCTCAACACACACCACATGACTGAAGCAAATGTGTTTTCTAGCACCTGCAAAGGTCATGTTTCAGCTGCACACTATGGCAGACACACATTGCACACTCCTTGATGCACACAAGTAAGGGCTGCTAAGCAGGGAGCCTAGGGCCTCGGATTACACCACCAAGCCAATCACAATCTCCCGCACAGCTTAGGGCTCTGCACCTTGGACATTCAATGACACACTTGCATAGATTTTTGAAAATTAGAACCATTCATTTGCTGTACAAACTACAAAGAGGCAAAAGCCAATACAAATTTTGTGCTTGTTTTCTGTTTTCATTTAGTCAAAGGGGATCCCTAAATTCCTCTTTATCACAGAGCTTCCAAAACAACTGCTGCTGAGCGGCCTTCTGCAGATGTCCCTGGACAGATCAGCCTTCCTAAAGCCTTACAACAACCTCAGATGCACAATTGATTTGGATGGGAACTCTTTTGACAAGGATATTTTTATTAGCTTCATTCAAATATAAAAGTCTCTTGAAGAATTTTAGATATAAAACTAGTTTTGGCTAAGCTAGCACACAGATAGGACCTCTCTCAACTGCCATCTTCTGAGCCTATTAGCTTCGCTGCAGCCTCATCTATCCTTTCCACCTACGTCTTTGCAGCCCACCTGTTCTCTGGACCCCAATTCTCCTTCCTTCTCTAGGGCTGGCTCCTTGTGATTTACCCCTGCATCTTCAAGCACTGTCCGCAAACCCTTCCCCTTGCCACCAGCATTTAAAGATACTCAACTCTACTCTGCCTTCAAAACAAAACTCTGTGCCAGCCTCACATTCCTTCCAACTGGGGATAATCTAGCTCCCCATACTTCTGCATTTTTCTAGAAAGCTGTTTATACTAGCAGTCTTCATTTCCTCACCTGCCACCCCTTTCTAAAGGCTTTATCACCTGTTCACATGAACCATCCTCATAGAGATCTCTGATTTCCATGTCATGGGGCTCAATTGAATGGGTGCTTTTCTGTCCTTATCAGACCTGGACTTTCTGCATGCAGTCTATGACACCATTGAACATACTTTATCATGGGATTATTTCTCTTTCTGTCTGTGGTGACTGCTATCTTGATTTTCTCTTCCCAACCTGTTCAAAGTTCCAGTTTCTCTATATGCACATAAGCAATGTGGCTATGATGATGTTCTATGGCTCATTCCTTTCTCTTCTTACTCTCTGAGGCATATCCAACCTGCACCCCACACGTTGGACATGGTTGATTTGTCTGGGCTGCATCAAATAAAGAGGAATTGCCTTGAGCTGTACATAAAATATATGATATACTCAGTGTACTAAGTAACAAAACTTCTCTTATTTTTAATATTCTTATTATAACAGGCATGTATAAACTAGCTAAAGGTTAGACATGCCTATGCCCCTAGCCTATCATATCCATTCCTGTAACTTTCATTAGCACCTGCCAGTGACCACACACACTTATTTTGAAAATCAATCTTTCTTTAGAGGTAGAGACATCTACACCACTTTCAACTTCACATCATACCATACAACAACTCAATATGTCAAAATGAAGCTCATTGGCCCTGTGTCTTGCAAATACACACCTTCTCTAGTGCACCATTTAAGAACAAATGCCACCATCCATGGAGATGCTGAGCAGGTCACTCATCTCCGCTCCCTCTCCTTCACCCCTATATCCACTAACACCAGGAACCCTACGGGGGCGGGGGGGCAACACCACTTTACAAAGAACACCATTGTCTAGGTAGAGCTACCTCTTCCCTCTTGCTGTTGTTACCTTGGGAAGCATGTTTGAAGAAGAGACAGGGACAAAAATAGGAACCATGTTCTTTCCCTTGGCTGGAGAATGGTAGGATGTAAACTAACATAAAAACTCACAGTAGGTCCTGCCGCTCCTGGCCCAGGGGTAGGGGCTTCTGAGCTGCCATCCCACTGCTCTTGGTCCAGAGGAAGGGGTATCCCAGCCACCATCAATCCTGCCGCTCTCAGCCCAGAGGAAAGGGCTTTGGGGCCGCCATACATCCTGCTGCTCCCGGACCAGAGGAAGGGGCTTCCGGGCTGCCATCCGTCTCACCACTCCTGGCCCAGAGATAGGGGCTTCTGAGCCGCCATCTCACTGCTCCTGGTCCAGAGGAAGGGGCTTCCAGGCCAGCATCCTTCTCACAGGTCCTGGCCCAGAGGCAGGGGCTTCTGAGCCACCGTCCCACTGCTCCTGGTCCAGAGGAAGGGGCTTCTGGGCCACCATCCCCACCGCCACTCCCAGCCCCTGTCCCACCTCTCCCAATGCAGAGGAGGTGAGCCACGCGGGTGCCAATAACACCCCCTCCCTGCCACTCGAAATGAGAAAGCACATAAATAAGTCTCAAAACCAGACTTCCAAATCACCTACAGCAACCCCAAAGGGAAATGAGATGGAACACTCTGATACTCAACCACCTGGACCCACTCAACTGGCAACAAAAGAGGACCTGGAAAAAATGACATCAGAAATAATTTCTCAGGTAACAGGAGAAATTGTGCCCCTAGTGCAAGACATGTTTAATAAATCTATAGAAGAGCTGAGGAACATGATGGAATCCCAACATAGGAAACAAATGGAATCCATAAAACAGATGCAAATAGATTTCCAGGAGATGAAAAACTCCACTGAAAGTCTACACAGCAGAATGAGCCAATGTGAGGACAGAATTTCAGATATAGAAGGTAAGATTGCAATTAATGGCTAGGAAAAGAAAAATTGCTTCAAAATTAGAAGGGAACACGAGAAATCAATCCAGAAGCTGCTAGACGATGCAAAGAAGAATAACATAAGACTGATTGGAGTCAATGAAGAAACAGGAGAGAGTGCAGATGACATAAAAAAACCTGTTCACAGAACTGATGGCAGAAAACTTCCCAAGGAGGGGAAAAGAACTTGACATACAGATAAGTGAAGCATATAGGATTCCAACTAGCCTTGATCAAAAAAGAATCATAGGCATATAATTGTTAAGATTCCAGAACCAAACAAGAACAAAAGTCTACAAGCAGTTAGAGAAAAGAAACAAATCACATACAAAGAAAAGTCCATCAGAATCACAGCAGACTTCTCAACACAAATCATCAAGGCAAGAAGAGCTTGGAGTGACATATTCCAAGCACTAAAAGAAAACAAGCTCCAACCCAGACTGATGGACCCTGCAAAACTATCTTTCAAAATTGATGGACAAATAAGATACTTTCATGACAAAGAGCACCTTAGGAACTTCATGAATACCAAACCAGCACTCCAAAAAATTTTACACAATATCTTAGGAACAGACATTGAGGATCACAACCCCAAGAAGCAAAGCAGAATGAACCCATCTGGCATGACAAGAAATTAAATGTAAAGGGGGAGAACCCAACAAAAAGAAAAAGTCATGGCAATGACAAGTCAATACGTTTCAGTTATAATCATCAACATTAACGGTCTCAATACACCAATCAAAAGAAATAGACTGCCAGAATGGGTCAAGAAGCAAAATCCAACAATATGCTACATACAAGAAACACACTTAACTCAAAATGAAACTCATAGACTGAAAGTTAAAGGGTGGAAACAATACTCCATGTGACAGGAACCCGAAAAAAAGCAGGAGTAGCTATCCTCTTGGCAGATCAAGTAGATTTCAAAACAACACTGATTAAGAGAGATGAAGAAGGACACTACATCCTTGTAAAGGGAACAATCCAAGAGGAAGAGATGACAATCATAAATATCTATGCACCAAACACTAGTGTGTCCAACTCTATAAAACAAATACAAATGGAGATGAAAAGTCATATATGCACTAACACAATTGTAGTGGGGGAACTCAACACCCCACTGTCACAAATAGATAGACCAACTAGACAAAAAATAATGAAATACTAGAACTCAGTCAAACTCTTGAACAAATGAACTTAACAGATGTTGACAGAGTCTTCCACCCCACAAAATCAGAATACACATTCTTCTCAGCTGCACATGGGTCATTCTCAAAAATAGACCACATACTCACACATACAACATGTTTAATTAAGTGCAAAAGAACTGAAGTTATCCCCTGTATATTATCAGATCATAGTGTGATGAAATTGGAGATCCATAGCAAAAGAAACTCAAAAAATTTCATAAACGTGGAAATTGAACAACACACTTCTGAATAACCAATGAGTCACAGAAGAAATTAAAGAAGAAATCAGACAGTTCCTTCAATTAAATGACATGACAATACAACATATCAGAATCTATGGGACACAATGAAAGCAGTCTTATGAGGGAAATTCATAGCAGTGAATACACATATTAGGAAAACAGAACGAGCCCAATTAAACAACCTGATGCTGCACCTCAAGCTTCTAGTAAAAGAAGAGCAGGACAACCCCAAAGCTCATACAATGGAGGAAATTATAAAGATCAGAGGACAAATCAATGCAATGGAGACTAAGAGAAGGATACAAAAAAATCAATGAAGCCAAGAGCTGGTTCTTCAAAAGAATCAGCAAAATTGACAAATCCTTAGCCAACCTTATCAGAAAAAGGAAAGAAAAGGCCCAAATCCATGCAATTAGGAATGAAAAGGGTGAAATTACAACAGACCCAGCAGAAATCCAGAGGATCATCTATACCTACTTCAAGAACCTATACGCCAATAAGGTGGAAAACACAGAAGAGATGGACAGATTCCTAGACACATATGAATTACCAAAGTTGAACAAAGAAGACCTAAAAATTCTAAACATCCCAATATCAACCAATGAAATTGAAAACGTAATTAAAAACTTATCAACTAAGAAAAGCCAGGGCCCTGATGGCTTCACTGCTGAATTCTACAAGACATTTAGAGAGGAACTACTGCCACTACTGTCTAAACTCTTCAATGAAATTGAAAGGAAAGCAATACTCCCAAATTCATTCCTGGAAGCAAGCATCACCTGGATCCCAAAAGCAGAGAAAGACCCAACCAAAAAGGAGAACTATAGGTCAATCTCACTAATGAACATAGATGCAAAAATCCTTAATAAGATACTGGCAAACAGAATGCAGAAGATCATCAAGAAGATCATACATCCTGATCAAGTGGGATTCATCCCAGGGATGCAGGGATGGTTCAACATACACAAATCAATCAATGTAATACACTATATCAACAGAGCCAAGGACAAAAACCATATGATTATCTCCATAGACACAGAAAAAGCATTTGACAAAATCCAACACGCCTTTATGATAAAAACCCTACAAAAACTTGGAATAGATGTTTTCTACCTCAAACTGATAAAAGCCATCTATGAAAAACCAACAGCCAATATCATACTAAATGGTCAAAAATTGAAATCCTTCACATTCAAATCAGGAACAAGTCAAGGATGTCCACTATCACAATTCTTGTTCAATATAGTTTTGGAAACATTAGCCGCAGCAACTAGACAAGAGAAAGAAATAAAAGAAATAAAGATAGGAAATGAAGAAGTCAAATTGTCATTATTTGCAGATGACATGATACTCTATATAGAAGACCCCAAGAACTCTACCAAAAGTCTTCTAGACTTAATAACCAAATTCCGTCAAGTACCTGGTTACAAGGTCAACACACAAAAGTCAATAGCTTTCCTCTACACGAATGACAGCCTCACTGAGAGAGAAACAGGGCAAATAATTTCTTTCACAATAGCATCCAAAAAACTGAAATACCTAGGAATCAACCTAATGAAAGAAATCAAAGACCTCTTCTCTGAAAACTATGGCACTCTGAAAAGAGAGATTGAAGATGATATCAGAAAATGGACAGACATCCCCTGCTCCTGGGGAGGAAGGATTAATAGAGTGAAAATGGCCATACTTCCAAAACTGCTAGATAGATTTAATGCAATTCCAATTGAGATCCCAGCAGCATACTTCATGGACCTTGAGAAAACAATCCAAAAATTCATTTGAAACAAGAAGAGACCCAGAATAGCAAAAACAATTCTAGGTAACAGAGACATGGCAGGGGGTATCACAATCCCCAACCTGCAACTGTACTACAAAGCTATTGTGATAAAAACAGCATGATACTGGCAAAGAAACAGACCTGAGAACCAGTGGAACAGATTAGAAGATGCAGAAACAACGCCAGACACACTCAGCCATCTCATCTTCGATAAAGGAGCCAAACACCCTCACTGGAGGAAAGATAGCCTCTTTAATAAATGGTGCTGGAAAAATTGGGCATCAACTTGTCAAAGATTAAAACTAGACCCCTGTCTCTCGCCATGCACTAAACTAAAATTGAAATGGATTATATATCTAAATATTAAAATAGAAACTCTGAACCAGTTGGAACAGAGGTTAGGCAGAACTCTTGAAGACATTGGTGTAGGAAAAGATTTTATGAACAAAACCTCAGTTGCCATGAACTAGCACAAACAATCAACAAGTGGGATCTCTTCTTATTAAAAAGCTTCTTGGTTTTGCCGCCTGCTGTGCAAGCACAAGAACACGAGTTTGATCCTCAGTACCAAAAAAGAAGCTTCTGCACAGCAAGAGAAACCACCAGCAGTATGAAGAGACAACCCATAATGTGAGAAAAAATCTTCACCTGCTCTTCCTCAGACAAACATCTACTATCTCGACTCTATAAAGAACTTAAAAAGATCAGACCTCCCAAATTTAAAGACCCAATCCGAAATTGGGCATCTGAAATGAACAGGCATTTCTCACACAAAGAAGTAGAAATAACAAATACATGAAAAAATGTTCAACATCACTGCTCATTCAAGAGATGCAAATGAAAACAATGCTGAGATTCCACCTCACTCCAGAAAGAATGGCTGCTATCATGAAATCAACCAATAACAAATGCTGGCAGGGCTGTGGGGAAAGAGGAACCCTGCTTCACTGCTGGTGGGAGTGTAGACTGGTGCAAGCACTGTGGAAATCAGTATGGAGATACCTCAAAGAACTAGGACTGGAAGTCTCATTTGACCCAGCTATTTCATTGCTGGGGATCTTCCCCAAAGAATTAAAAGAATCATACCACAGTGATATATGTGCACCCATGTTCATAGCAGCATAGTTTGTGAGAGCTAAAACTTGGAAACAGCCCAAATGCCCATCAACTGGAAACTGGATAAAGAAAATGTGAGGTTTTAATAAAATGGAGTACTACTCAGCCATAAAAAATGAGAAATTAGAGACATTTATACCTAAGTGAATGTACATTGAGGTGATACTCTTAAGTGAAATAAATAGGACACACATGTATAAAAACCGAATAGTTTCTCTGGTGTGAGAAACTGAAAGTGTAAATAAGGACTAAAATGTATAATAGGTCATGTGAAATAGGAAGAAAAGGGGCAAAGGGGAAGGAAATGGGAGGGCTGGGGAAAGGATAGAAGGAATGGGATTAATATGAGAAAATGGAAAAATAGGAACAAAATCTTTGTAAATAGGGAGGAATGGAGGGGTTGAAAGGAGGGCTGGGCAAGGATGAAACATAAGAACCAAGAGAGATTATGTAAAAGTGCAAATTTCCAATGATGAATGTCATTATATTGTATACCTAAAATGTACCAATGATTAGAATGAATAATCGATAATGCAACATAGGAAGAAAAGGTCCAAAGGGGTAGGGGTAGTGGGAGGCACAGGGGAAAGGAAAGAAGGGAAAGGAAAAATGATGAGCAATGGAAAAAATGGAAATAAAGTCTTTGTAAATAGGGAAGGGTGGAGGGGGTGAAGGGAGGGCTAGGAATGGGGAAAAAACAAGAACCAAGATGCATCATGTAAAGGTACAAGTTCCCAATGAGAAATGTAATTGTGTTGTACACCTAAAATGTACCAATAAAAGAAGTTTACAACAACAACAAAAAACCTCACAGCAGAACTTTAGCCCCAACTGAATATCTCTTTCTTGGCTGTTGCCCTGACACTAAGGTCAAGTATAGACAAAGCACAAATAGCATTGCCACTTCCTGTTCTTAGATCTAGGTGAAAATCGTTTTTTAAAAAAATCATAATTCAGCACCAAAAGGAATTTCAGATGCTTTAAAAACTGGAATAAATTGAGCAAAAAATTGACTAGATACATGATTTTCAAGGAAACAGAATATTTACTGAACTAGACAATACAAATGAACATTTAAACCTGGGCTGCCTAATATGTAATCTTTGTCACAGAAGTATTTAAATTAATTAAAACTAAATGAAATTTAAAATTGCATTTCTTGATCACACCAGCCACATTTCCAGTCCTCAGTGACATATGGCCAGTCGCTGCCATACCAAATAGAATGGAACATTTCTCACCACTGCAGAATGTCCCATTTGCTGGTGCTAGTTTGAAAAATTATAATTACAGAAATTAGAAGAATGGCAAATAAAGGCAGGATATAATGAGAGAGAAAAGGCCAGAGGTGGATTCGCAGGAAAATAGATACATTTTAGGTCTTTATTTTATTTAATAAAGTAAGTAAATAAATGTCTCAGGAGATACATAACTAAATGTGTCAGAAATGAAGAAATTGTCAACCCTTAATTGGTGGGACTACATACAGTATCCAGGGGACCTTGAGTGAGAATATCCTTGGTATTAGCATCCCCATCCCTTGCGTAGTTTCCAAATTATACCTCATCCCTCCTCAAAACCTGAGCAGTTGTCAGTGTCTGTCTCCAGACACTCAGAAGAGTTGAAATTAGTCTTGGGTGTGCATTAAATAATCAAATAACTAGTATTTTTTAATGTGGTAGTTTGTGGAATGATTTTCATTCTTATGCATTAGCTGCTTCTTGTCATAGCCTGCTGGTCACAGACTTGCATTCTGATCATCTTGAGTGAAAGAAAAAGTAGTAAACTGCCCACACTGATACATCTCTAGAAATAGCTCCATGATGGCAGATCCAAAGTCTAGCTTTCCCTAGCCTGGACAATGGCACAGAAAGGATTCCATCCATACTTGGCACACAGAAATATGTTGGGCCTGTGAATGTCTTTGGTCATAGACCTCAAGAAAGGTTGAAAATACCCAGCCCAGAAAACAAAATTTACTTTAGTACACTGCTTAAGAATCTGAAACCTGATTCCAAGATATACTTGACACATCTTCCTTTTTCTTCAGCCCTCATCCCTAGCCACTTTCCTCTCTTTTATAAAACATTTTGCACTTCCCTCCTCTTATGCCTTTACTCATGGGGTTCCCCCAATGGGGAATCCCTCCTTTTTCACTCTACTCCACCCCTCAATAACCCAAATTCTACCTATCTGTTAAGATGATTCATCTCAATTACACATAATTCTTTATTTCCCCATCACATATCAAGAATTTACTTGACAGGAATGCTTTTCTGTTTTGATAGAGATGGCTTTCTCTGAAGGTCTATCCTCTCCTACAAATCTAGTAAATCCTTTGTTCCCTCCTCCTTTTGCTCCTGCAGAGTCCACTGCAGCCTCTGACACACAGTTCTGAGACAGGTAAGGTAACTTGCCCAAAGCCACATGGATTTAGATACAAGGAATTCAAAATCTTTCCTTTCCATTAATGCATTGTGTTTTATCAATAATAATAAATGTGGATTGAGTTTTTTCCACTTTGCATATATTATTCTTGATGCTATATATAAAATATGAAGGATCATTACCCATGATTAATTCAACCTATTCCATATATTTTTCTATGATTATAAATTCCCAATTGTTATGGAAGCATTTGGTGCCTACAATGAGCTACAACCTATTCATCTTATCATTTTATTATTCTCCATCTCTGCTATAACCAACTCAATCATCAAAGGGAATTTTTTTCTAAAAGATGATGTTTCAAAATTATTTTTGGATCAAAGACTAAATTTATTCTCAAGAAAATTCCTACTCAAGTTCTGAGCCAGTAAAGAAAAAAACTCATCTTGGTGTAAAGATATATTCTCATAGATTTTTTAAAAAAATAACTGATGTGACATAAAAGCTCTCTCGCTATTTACAAGGTGAACAGCGAGAATTACATAGAATAGGTTATTATTGTAATTTAAGGGCAATCTTCTGCAAGGAAGTGAGAATGGAAATGGGAACATATTAGTTGCTCAACCTTATTTAATGTTTATGAAGCCAGGGGACACACACACTCAAAACTTTCCACTCACACAAATAAGCAGTCATGGTATAAAAATAAACTTTAAGCAACTATTAATTATAATTAAAGTATTTAAAAAACAAGATTCAAAAAACTTATAAAGTCAAGAGAAACCTCTCTCCTGATGGGCAGTATGCTAAATGCATGGCTCTTTCTTGTTCTTTGTTATTCTTTCTGCTATGTATAACTTTACAAAGTGGCCTTTGAAAATGTGTTTCAACTTCTCTCCATTGTGTGACACGATAAAAAGCTCTGCCTTGCTCTTAAAATTGCATTTAACAGATCTATTATTTTGATAGATTGGACCTTTGTAATAGTATACTTAATGCTAGAATATAGCTTTCACTGGCTTATTCTTTTCTAATTATTGGTTGAGATTACACTATGGTATGTTATGAATACACACACACACTCACACACACACACATATAGTTGCTACATGCTTTTTTAAAAAAACTCAATCTTCAAAATCACATACAACTTGGCTATTTTCCTTTCCTGAAAATGGCTACCTTGGTTTATATCAATGGTGTCTCTGAGGATTTTAAATGTAAATATAGACTTAATTTTTCATTCAAAAATCACTTTTTTGCCAACCTCCTCTTTACACCTCAAAAGCCAGGAAATGTGCCAAGATTTTTAGAAAGTATACTTACTTATTCTTCAAATGTACTTGGAAGAAGATTAAAGCATGGAAAAATAAAAGCAGATGAATAGGATTTGTAAACCAAAAGATGTATATTCAATTTATTTAGTTGTGAGTGCCAAGAAAGAAAAAGAGAACAAGAAATAAAGAAAGGGATAGGGGAAGGAAGGCAGGCAGGAAGACAAGGTTAAAAAGTTAAGGCAACAGTTTTTTTCTTGGGGGGGGGGTTGTTGTTTGTTTGTTGGTACTGGGGATTGAACTCAGGACTTTGTGGTTGACAGGTAGATATGGTGCCACTGAGCTAAATCCCAGCCCAGGCAACAGTTTTAACATTTTTCACCTTAATTAATTATAGCTATCAAATTATTAAATTAACTTCTTTTTAAACATGTATATAAATACCAGTCTGTCTTTTATTTGGTGAGGATAATGAAACAGTTTTGCAAAAGGGGTATTTTTCATGGAGACATTGGGATCTTACAAAGACAACTACAAAGAGTCATAGTTTGTTATGTGAACAACTAGATGGTTACTGATTCATAAAAGTACAGAAATTAGTAAGTTGCCTTGCTAAGTGACCTACTAATAAAAATATTTGGTCATTTCCAGTACAGATGCCTACAACTTGGGCATCCTGGAGAATATTCACAGGCAGTAGGAAATTCTAGAGACTGGTATGAAGTTGCCTTCTGGTGTTTCTAACTTTAAAAAGATTATTAATCACTTACAACAAAATAGGGAGAATCAAATTATGTTATAGGAAATTTTTTTACCTGGGTTTAAAATGCCAAAAAGTTTATTTTCCTCTCAGTATCTGTTAGTCAATTTCAAATGACAATTGAATACTCTTTAGAGAATAGGGGAGGAAAATAGCACTTAAAAGCTAGTGTAATAAAATTAGTTTCCATTTTCATCTACAACTATGTGCAATCGGCTCAGTACAAGCAATGGCTAATCCAGCGAGTCTGCCTTTTTATAAATCTTAGGACAGCAAGGATAACAGAGTTGACATAAGTTCCCTAAGGAATTTAAACTTTCTGTGCCTTAGTTTCTCCACCTGTAAAATGAATTAATAATAGCAATTACTCCACTGGGTTGTTAGAAGAATTAAAGGGGATTTTTATATAGCTTTTCTAACTAGTGAAGGCACTTAATATATACATAGTAGAGAAGAGTTTGAAGTCCTTTCTCCCTGGCCCCAAAGTCCCAGGCTCTGTCCACTAACCCACACATAGGGTGAGCACAAGGAATGGAAGTCTAAGTGGTCCTGAAGAAATATTTAAACTTCAAACTTTTGACAGAGTCCTAATATTTAAAGGCCAAATCGTAAATTATCAGCAGCCACTTGGAATTCTAATGAAAATATACACTGTTTCTTACCCTGAACTAATAGTGAGAACAAATTCCTGCTCTAAACTGTGGGCAGGTGTATCAGAAGTGTGAGGCTGTCATACTATAACTGAACATCATTATTAAAAATAAAAATACCCATGTTAAAAATTATTTTTGACCCATAGGGAAAGGTGCCAAATTATATAAAACAATATTTAAATCATTGTTCAAAAAACTTTCTATAAGCTAGGGCTCTCCATAAAATAAAGAAAAATGGCAGTAAGCCAAACATAACTAGTATATACAGTACTGAATGTTTATAGGGTAAATTATATCAAAACCTCCTGGAAAATAATATTAACACAAACTCAACTACAAAAAGAACCAAAAGAAATTCATATTTTGAGACCAAGGCAATTACAGCAAAATGACTGATACATCTTTATCGACACAGTCAAGAGACAGTAGGTAAAATAAAATGGGTGATCAAATTTTCCTTATAACTTGACAGACAAGCATATTTCTTTGACTTGAATACAATATTTCCCCACTTAAACATGTATGGAACCAGGATGGGGACTAATAAATAGAGAACCGTAATCCATTTTGATGGCAGCTAGTGATACAGCTGCCACCGTGTGCACATGTAAAAACATGGCCACTAGGCCAGGTGGCTCAATTGTAGAAATGCAAGCCCATAAACCATATAGCGACCATTTGAGAAAACAATTACTATCTG
The DNA here is from genome assembly GCF_053883595.1 of Heterocephalus glaber. Taxonomy (NCBI): domain Eukaryota; kingdom Metazoa; phylum Chordata; class Mammalia; order Rodentia; family Bathyergidae; genus Heterocephalus; species Heterocephalus glaber. The sequence goes on from NW_028258368.1 coordinate 8,369,679, forward strand.
AAAACCTTCTGCAGACAATGAAAGGTAAGATCAAGAAGAGGTCCTATTAGAACAGCCTTAATTGAATGTATTTCTCCTGGCTTTTTGGGTGTGACCCCACAGGTAATCTCTAAGAAAAGTGAGGTCCTCCCTATAGCTCCCCTCTTCTAAGCCCTCTGGATACTGGCCCATAGTCCTCCGCTCATAGTGATATAGGTACTTTTCTAGCATTTATTTCAAAACTGTTCTAGCCTCTACCCATTACTCAGTTCCAAAGCTTCTTCCACATTTTTAGGTATTTGTAACACCCCACTCTAGGCACCAATTGCTTTCTTAGTCGTTTTGTGCTTCAATTGGCACCAATTTCTTTCTTAGCCTTTTTGTGCTTGAATTTCACCCAAACCTTTCTCTGAGTTTAGATTCTGAAACTTTCCCTGGAAGGCTCAGGTCTCAGGAACTCAGGCACATTGCCCAGTGCCACCTCAAGCCTCTGTTCCCTGCATTCCAGTGCAGTATCTCAGCTATGGCTCAGGAGGACCCAGGTCCAGCTTGGGCTACCACTCCAGAAGGCCCAAGTGATGAGAACTGCTCATGTCCACATGGTGCTGTGTAGGTTCTAAAGAAGGCATGGAAACACTGTTATGTCCACCTTATTTCAGAGGATACCTTGGAGAGTGCATGGCCTGCTGCAGCAGCAAAGCTGCTACACAGAGTTCTCACCAGGACAATGCTGAGTAGAGTCAAAGACCCCAGACAAGCAGGTCCACCAGTGTGCAAAGCCAGCCTGGGGAGCTACAGGGACCTGACTCCAATGCAGAAGATCTGTGGTGCAAAGCCATGAAGGGTGGGGTCACTTGGAGCCTTGAGGGCCCAAAACCCACCCTAGGAACCAGATAGCAAGACAAGGAGGCAAGAACAGGTTATTCTGGAACCTTAATGTTTCCCTTCTTGGGCTTGGGTCTCACTTGGGAACTGCTACTGCTTCCTTCCTCCCTATTCCTTCCTTTGGGAATGTGCATATCTAACCCATACCTGCCCATATTTTATTTTAGAAGCATTTAACTTGTTTGATCTCACATATTGACAGCTGGACAGCAACTGGCCTCAGGATGAGGTGCACCAGAGTCTCACTCATACTTGATTGAACTTAGACATCTGAGTTGGTCCTAGGATGAGTTAAGACTTTGGGGGCTACTCGTTTAGAATTAATGTATTTTGCATGCAAGTGGAAATGAATTTTGTGGGCCAGGGAAAGTTACTATGGTTTGAATGTGTCCCCACCAAAACTCAGATAACGTCAATGTGATAGTGTTACGAGATGGGGCCTTCAACAGATGATTAGTTCAGAAGGCCTGCTCCTTTGTGAGTGAGATTAGGCCCATATAGAAGAGTCTTCATACAGCATTGGTTCTCTTGCCCTCTGCCACTGCCATGTGAGGTCACATCATTTCTCAGCATCTCTGGAGCCTGCCAGCACATTGACCTTGGACTTCTCAGCTCCCAAACAGACCTATGAGAAAAATTTTCTATTCTTCACAAATTACTCAGTCTATAACAGCACAAAACAGACTAAAACACTATTTTACCAGATCTCTTCCCTCAAGCACCCCTCTTTTATGGTAACTCCACTCTTTCCTATTTCTTGATATACAGTCCTTACATTTGATTCTGTATTAAATTTGCTTCATCATAAAACATAAATGTTAGGAGGCTTAAAGTGACAACACTGTTGAGACTTAAATTCCAGGATTTTTTTTTAAGGGTTACAGGCTTGTATCCTTGGGTAAATTACCCAAAACTCATCTTTACCTTCATGCCCTCATCTGTAGGATGGGCATAATCTAAAGATGGGAAAACATCATAGAGTTGTGGTGACAACTGAATGAGATAATACATATAAAGTGCTTCAAATTGCCCTAGCATGTATTAAATGTTTAAATGTTGACAACTGTATTTTTAAATGTTGTTGCTCTGTGGTTGATTCAGAAATGCAAGCTTTTTTTCTAACATATCTTGAAAATAATTTTAATTCATGAATCACAGACTTCTTTGATGTTCCCGCCCCTGCATTTTTACCTGCCAAAACTGCCTAGTAAGGACTCATGTTTCTTCAACATAATATTTCTATCAGTTATCTTACATGTGTTTGAAGGGGATGTTATTAATCTCACTTTTCAGATGACAAAACAGACTGGAAAAGATTTAAGAATGTGCATAAAGTCACACAATGAAGGGATCTGGGATTTGTGTCCAGGTTTTTTTTTTCTTTTTTTTGTATCCAGGTTTTTGTAAATCTAAGCTTTTAAGGTTCTCCTCTTCATTCCATGTAATCCATGCATACTAGGGGAAGAAAAACAAAGTGTGTAATCATTGCAGTGTTGCAAGGTCCCTCTGAAGTCAAGCCATTGCAATTCTCAGCAGATTTGTTGGCTTCAAACTCAGCTTTGAGCAAACCTGTATCCTTCCTAACTATTTTACTCTGTTTTTTGCCTTCCTTTTGGTAGACAATGACTTTAAGGAAGAAATAATTTTTCCAGGGACAAAATTAAGGATCACAAATTTATATTAAATATATCTAAATATACATATACCTAAAATAGGGTGTGTTATAGCTTGAACCTAGATGCCCCCCAAAGCCTTGTGTGGTGATAGGTGGGGCTTTTCAGAGGGGGCTGGATCTAGAGTGTATGATGCTGGGATCAAGGGTATGTTGTTATCAAATTAGTTCACTGATTGGTTTGGTTAGTTCTGGGTAGGATTAAGAGTGACCCACTCTGGGTGTGAGTGGTACTCCTCCTAAGGGAAGCCTTATAAAATATAAGGGACAGAAAGAGGACTGTTGTGGCTGTTGCTTGCTTACTGCTTGCTGCCTTCTGACTGCCCTACTTTGCCATGAACTGTTTCTCCTCTGTGGCGCCCCTCTACCATGCCACCCTGCCTTGGACCCAACCAACTATGGACTGAAACCTCTACCAACTGTGAGGTACAATAAACTTTTCCCCCTTTAACTTTGGGTGTCAAGTATTTGATCCCAGTAACGAAAAAACAGGGTGTATTCAAAATTAGCATTTTTGTAGAACAGACTAACAAAATTTTTTGTATTTTGTCTAACAGAATATCATATCTAACATGTACTATAAATAATAAGTTCATTATCCATAGCTGGATTAGTTTTAATTGCAGGGACAGATTGATATTTATTAGTTTTAATTGTAGGAACACATGACATTATTCTCACAATTCAGAGTAGGAAAATATGATGTAAAGAAAATTTTAATTCAGTGTGTTATTTCAGTGTTTGTATGTGCCTTCACAAATTCCAATGTTTAGCACATTTCTAAAAGAAAAACTTTGTTGAGTCTATAAAATTTTATTTGATACATTATTTGTATTTATGGTTTTATACAAAAGGAAAACAAGAAGTTGGAAGACCTGAATAACAAAACCACACCCCGAGGTAAACTTCTAGTAAAGGGAAATTTAGTTGCTCATATTTGTGAAAAGAATGTTACCCTACAAACACAAAGGTCATCCTGTTCCTCTAAGTTCCCTGAAAGTAGGAAATGCCATGGTAGAATCGACTCACTCCACCTCCAGGTTCAGTTTTCTTAGGTATATGAGAAAGTTCAGCCAGCCATAGATTAATTAATTCATATCACTGAACACTGACAGGGTGTGACACAATATGTTAGGTACTAAGGAAGTACCAAACTTAGTGAGGGCAACCAGATGTACTTATAGCTTGGTAGAGGTCATCAAACATACCAGACTATGTCATGCAGTGACTTGCCCCTACAGAATATGAGATTATTCAGATAACATCTGTTGCCTAAACCTTTCACAAGGTGTGTTTGGCAATGCTACTGAATGATTTTTACAGATGGGAGATGAAAGGTGTACAAGGAAGTGACTTAGACAGCTCTACTCACCAGGAAAACTAAGACTGGATTTGGGATTTTTGATTTATAGGCAAAGACTTAAAATTAAACGTATGTTCTTCATTCAATGTATCTATTTATGAATGCTGTTATATAGATAAACTTCCAAAATGAAGCTGAAGTTAAATTGATTGAACCAAAAGGGATGTAAAAGAATGCATGCTGAATATATACAGTTCAGAATTGGTGCTCCTTATTCAAACAAGAAACAGATGAGACTCCACAGATAGCCTGTTATTGGTACATGGATGTGTTTTAAAGGATAGGAAGAGGTTGGCCAAAAATGTCCATAATAACAAAAATGCATTCTGTCTTCAGAGTCACTCTAGAGTGGGGGAATAGTATTCATTTAAGATCATTCAAGATTCTTCTTTTAAATTAAAGAAAAATCTTCAGTGGGGCAGCAGATGGAATGAAACTAGAGGTATTCATTACCCAGATTCAGATGAAAGACTTCAAAGGCTGCCTTATATAAAGTGATTTTATTAATGACACAAACCATCTTATTCTTTAACAAATACTTGCTGGTGAGCTTTCCTGCATGCGTGTATTTTGCTGTTTTTAAAAAACTACATTTTAGTGCTATCCACTAGTATCACAAAGTATGTTAAATGTGCTTATAATAACAAGGAAGATCTGAAGTATAGCACATTAAAGCAGAAAGATCAGGTTTTCATTCTCTGGTGCCTGTCCCTACGGAGCATGGGCCCTACTTGGAACTTTGGTTTATGAACACATGGTTAAGGCCACAACTTAAAACCACGGATCTAAGTTCAAACTACGTCCAATCAGAAAGATGAGTCTTTTTCAAAGATGTCAAAGAACACGTTAGGTATACTTTCTGGGGTCAGAGGATGGGAGAACATCACCTGTCTGCCACTAACCTGATATGTTATCATGGGATGTTACAAACCCCTGGGTCATTAATAGTGTCTTAACTACACGACTGCTGAATCTTCCTAGATCATCTTTAAGTTCTCTTTCCATTTCTAAAATTTAAATTTTTACCTATTCCTCTTGATATTTACCCCACATCTTTCTTACTTTTAATTTATTTTCCTGCCTTGTATTCAGTTGGGAATAAAGTTATTGATCATCACCAACGACCAGCACATGACATTTATATATAACCCGAAGCACTGTTACAAAACTTCTTCAAATTAATGTCTTAGGGATAGCTATTGTGCTAAGTACATACAATAATTATTGTGCTTATACAAAGTCTTGAAGCCAGAAACAGTCATGTTGGGACTCAAATCCAAGACTCTAGGTTTAAGGACATCTGGGAGGCTTGCTGATCTGCAGTTGACTGACAATGTTCAGGTGATACAAATTCAACACTGAAGGAGCCACAGAAGAATCACATGGACAGACACCTCACACATGGTCCCTCCCACCACTTACCATAGCCTCACCCCACCTCCCTTTGTGTGAACCACTGCACAGAATCCAAGAGAAGGCCACAATTATTCATATGTAACATCATACAAAAAGCATCATAAAAAAGCATCCAAACACACATGATGATTGTATTTTGCATGCAGTGTGGGGAGTCTTACTTTTTTTCTTTCTTTTCAGTTAAAACTCTTGCTGACCTTAACACTATGCTATCACATACATTCACTATTGTCAATTTAAACAATTACAAACTAGCATATTCCTCTGTGAAAGATTACAAAAGAGGCCAAGGCAAAGCTACTGGTAAAAGCCATAGCATTTATTGAAGGTAAGATATAAGTTTGCAAATCACAGAGCTGCCCGGGCATATAGTACACGTCTCCTAACGATGTTCCAACTTAGCCTTTTAGAGTCTTCCATACAGTCTCTTAAAAAATAACTAAGAAGTGTCAATTTGCAATTATGTGTACAAATGTGTACAAAGAGTAGCTTTCAATGAGAATCAATCTATGCTTGGCTACTTCAACATACACAGGTTGATTTTTCAGGCCTATGCAGCCATGCAGACTCAGCTGTATAGGTAGAACTTTCTAACGCATAATGGCTCTAGTGTCCCAAGTAGGATCAAAGAACACTCTCAAGCTTAGGGAATAGGGCAACCACTGCAATGAACAAGAGAAAATCTAACACAGTGGCAGTAAACCTATGGCACACACACCACAACAGGAATGCCAAGTCACCCTGGTCAAGGTTTGACAAATTATTAGCATGGGTACAACAGTGAAGATCACATCAATTGTGCAAAAGCACACCAAATGCAAACTTTTACCTTTCAATAAAAAGATGTATCATTGAAAGTTCTGTTATTGTGCTTTTCTTTTAAGACAAAAGATGTTAATGTATGAGTTATTTTTTCCTAAACTAAAACTCCTCAATGTTCAGGTTTAATTGCAGTGTTGACACTTTGCAATAAATAAGTGAGTTTTAGGTTGCAGTTTGGGGACATGGTCTCTTGAAGGTTTGCTATCACTTGTCTAACATTTGTCCTATACAATATACCCACTTTGTCCTTGACATCATCAACACAGCAGTTAATATACAAAATTTCATCTAATAAAGGGCATGTACAAGATATATCTATAAGACAATTTCCATCTTAAGTAATGTTTAGAAGCTGACTTATTTTCTTTTCCTTTTCATCCAGTAGAAGGAAATTTGGGGGTAAAATTGTAAAAAAAAGAAAATAAAGAAACAACCTCCCAGCTCTTAATGTGGAATTTAACCTCTTGATTTCTTCTAAAGACATTTTTAACTGCAACCATAAAAACAAAACTTCATTTCCAATATTTAAACAATTTAAAAGAACATATCTATTTTGATAAGAAAATTAGTTCATTTTTCTAAACTGCATATCACTTTTCCTCCTTTTATCTTTTATGGAAATATTTAAAACAGTGATTAATGATCTTGGACTATAAAGTTATTTGAATTTGCTCATTAGAGATTAATAATATAAAGTTGCAAAGGATTTTAAATCAAAGAATCTAATAGTGTAAGATATCTGATGTAGGGGTATATAACTGATGACTACTGAGAGAAATAATAATAGTAAAGTTGGAAAATTCTCAAAAACAAAAGCCATACTGATTTGCTTTGTTCTCCACAATCTGTTTTGTTTTATTTAATAAAGTACTTATGTATGCCCCTACGATGAGTTTACTCAAACTTATCAGAAGATCTTAACTGAGAATTCTGTGATAGTTGACACATCTGCTTGAACCTGAGATTTTGATATCTAATTAAATATAACATGTAGGAATACATGTAAGTCAGACATTTTATCCAGTATTTTTTCTTTAACTTCTTTTTCTTCTTCTTCAAGCCTCCATGCAAAAGATCCGTCAACAGCACTCAAGGTTCTTAACAGAGAAAGGTCCAGACACCCTGATCTCAATTCTCAAGCAGGTGCTTCCCAGTCACTGGCACGGCTGGTTTCTCTTCCAGTGGAAGAGTTTGCTGATCCAGCGTGGTCTGTGTGGTCTCTCGGCTGGATTCATCCCAGGAGCTGCTATGGATGGAAACCGCATATGCACTTCTACTCTGAAAATCATAGTCATGGTACCAGAAGAAAATGCACATTGGCCACTCACTCATTTGTACTTCAAATTTATAAACCTGACACTGTTATAAAAACAGGAATGAAAATAAAATAGCTTCATCCATGTCCATATGACTATTTCCCCAGAACTGAAAAGTGCTGACCTTTATGAATTTGATCACCGTGTTTTAAGATTAGATTCTTTTCATTCAGTTCTAGAAATTCACTGCACTCCGACCAAGAGCAGACAACCTAGTCCTTTAAAAAAAATTTTCCTAAAAGAAAGCAAAGAGGCCTTATTCAGTGGGCCTAAGGCAGCAGTAGGGGTTGTCAATTTATGTGCGAGTTTTCTAGTCAGTTTTAAGGTAATCTCTTCCATATAAGAGGACATGGAGAAGAAAATTAAATGTCAAGAAAGGAAGGAAGTGAGGCACTCAGCACCTACCACATACCAGATCTGGGCCAAAAACTGTAAATGGGTAGAAAATATTGAAGTCTTAAGCCTCTTAAGAAACACAGGGAGCATTTATTTTTCCCTTTTCACAGACAAAGGAAAAGAAAGTTTAGGAGGTTTCATAATTGCTTGAGATCATTCCCCAAATTACAGCACAACAAGTCATACTTTTAACAGATTCATAACAGGAAAATACCATTAGAATAATTCTAGAATTTGAACTAAGATCTTAGTAGCTCCAAAGTGAAAATGCCATGCTTATTGTTGCTGTTTATTTCATAATCCCAAGGTGCTGTAAATGTCTGTGGACTGAGAAGCTGCCTGAGTTTCTGGACTTACAAACTACTACCCTTTGTTGCTATAGATTTATTTTCTCCAAGATATCTGGTTTCATCTCCCCACTGGTAAGAAAGGAGCCCTTAAAATTATTATAAACTTGAGAAGAATTTTATGGGAATAAAATTTCTTCCCACTCTCTCAAAATTTTAAAATGTGGAATAAATAGGACACACATGTGTAAATACTGAATAGTTTATCTGGTGTGTGAGAAATTAAAAGTGTAAATAAGGCTCAAAATGTATAATTAATAATGTAAAATAGGAATAAAAGGTCTAATGGGGTAGGGGAAGTGGAAGGGGTAGGGGAAAGAAAAGAAGAGAAAGGAAAAGTATGAGAAAAGGAAAAAAATGGAAACAAAGTCTTTGTAAATAGGGAAGGATGGAGGGGTTGAAGGGAGGGCAGGGGAAGGGGGAAAAATAAGAACCAAGGTACATCATGTAAAAGTACAAGCTCCCAATGATGAATGTAATTGTATTGTATACCTAAAATGTACCAATAAACTTAGTGGAAAAAACCAATCTTCTAAATGTGGAAATTTTGCTATAATCCCCCAAACTCCTCAATATTAGAAAGTAAATGTTTATAATTAATCACTTGATGTTTTAGGAAATACAAATCAAAATGATCTAGACTAGAATTTTGATGACAGTCTTGTTCCTTAGTCAATGGCTACTTCCTTCCAATACTAAAGACCTCACCAGCATTTAGATAAAAGGAAAAACACTGAAAAACTATTCTTAAGAGTAATTACCTCCACAATTCATGGTAAGAAGAATTTCTTCTTCTTATAGTTTATGTATTACCTCATCTTTTTTTTTTTTTTTTGTACTGGGGATCAAACTCAGGACCTTGCACTTACAAGGCAGGCACTAGAACCACTGAGCTAAATTCCAAGCCCTGTCTTACCTCATTTTAATTTCATGCAAAGGATTAGTGGGCTTCCTTCAATGTTTTTTTGCTTAAAGTTTTCTTCCTCTAGCTTTAACTAAGGAGTCTATCAGATCCATTAGTTTTTCTACCATTCTAAATTGTGCCCCTTAACTAGGTAGACCTGTTAATTTCAAATTCCAATAGCAGACACAGAGAGATTTAAATTTGACAAAATAATTGGAGTTAGACATTACTCAAATGGAAAACAAAACTTGAAATGACCTAAAGGCCATTTTTTGGTTGCAGTAGATTGCATCATAACACCCAGGGTAAAAATAATAGATTTTTCAGAGATGGGATCTTTTCTAGCCATAGTTCAACAAGTGTATGCAGATGTACATCTGTGAAATAAATCTGCCACAGGGGCTGCACCGGGAAATAAGGTCTCAAACAGGAAGCCATTTATTATCACAATAAACTGCATCAGGAATCTACACAGACTCTTCTACCCCTTAATCTAGTTTAGAAATTTTAAAGATACCATTTTACTTTCAAAAAGGTGAGGAGAGTTGTTTGGAATACAATCCTTACAAAACTGCAAGCTATGATGGTTTAATACTTTCAGAATTTAATTTCCTTACATTTGGATTAAAGAGCCAGATTTTACTCAGTGCTTAACTTTATTCTAATCTTGGATTTTTTTTTAACAGTACTGTGTTAAGATAGCCCTTAGAGACCTAATTCCTTTCTAGGGACCCCTGAGTACCAGGAGGACAGAATAAATGTGACTCTCTTTTCCTTTGAGAGCTTCCTATCCTTCTTCATGGCAATGCTGATGTGAATTTATATCTTTCATATCTTTCTAAGTAGCAGAACACAGTCCTGCTCTAGGCGCTCAAAGGTTGCCAGCCCCAGGAACATGTTGCATCATCTGTATCTTCCTTCCATGATCTCCTTTCAACTATGCTTTGGTCCCATCAACATGGCTGCATTTTCCAAACAGAAAATAAAACTACCAATACCCAAAGGAAATAACAATTAGAAAAACAAATTAGAAAAAAACTCCAGGTTCACCTTAATCTCCCTCCCCCATCTAGTCTCCTTCCCAGTTGTTGGTAGATAGGGCTTCTGAGCTGACTGCCTGCCTTGCCATCCCCAGGCCTGCAGCAGGAAGCCCACTGAGGTCGGAGGCAAGATAAGGCATTAGCTCAGGAAGGGCTGGGTCCGGGGCAGTCCCCACCAGGGAGGAGCATTCACTGCATAGTAAAACAGCTGGCATTTACTTAGTGTATGTCAAACCTTGACACTCTCATTAGTCTTCCCAATAAACCTTAGCCAGATCAAGTTTTTTAAAAAAATTGAGAAGAAATGCTCTTCCCTTGGGGATGTTCCTTCATTTGTCAGCTTTATGACTGTGCCTCTATATGAAATAACTATGAAAAGCACGCTAAAATATGAATTCCCTCACCATTCTATATAGAATTATATGAAATACCACACCTTAATGAAAACAAAGTCCTATATGAAGAAAAATAATATGTATATTAAAACATAAAATTAAGGCTACTGTGTGCAAGATGAAAGCTAATTGAAAATGATATAATTTCTAATTGATGTAAGACACCTACTTTCTTGGATTATACTTAAAATGAGTTATTATCCGGATGCTTTAGCCACCTCATCTATTTTCACCAAGAAATATCACAAAATGAAGGGAAGAATCCCAAGAGACTGTGTCTCATGACAGCATATCCTCTTACAAATGAGCTCAGAGTTTCTTTCCATGTGACATTTTGCTGCCTTTTTTCTAGCTCTTATAAGTCATTACCCAGTTTACTAAGTTGATCATTCCAGAATTTTTCCAAGCAAAAAGTTAAGCTGATGAGTATTTCCAAGGTCACCATGCATCTCCCTTTTTGAAAGAAGGTTCTACATATGCCCTTTTCCAGTCTTCCGGCACCTCATCAGTCCTCCACGAGTTCTCAAAAATGATATCTAGCGGTTCTGTGATGACTTCGGCCAATTCATTAAGTACTCTAGGATGCCGGCCATGGGGACCTGTGGATTTGAACATATCTGGGTTATTGAAGGTCTCCTTTACCCATTCTTCCCCTAGACCATCATGGATTCCTGTTCCTGTTTTCCAGTCATCTTTGTCCCTTCCTGCTTACCATGTGGACTTTTGAAAAAAACAGCTTTAAGCATCTTTGCTTTTTATACATCAATGTTCTCTTCACGCCAATAAAATGAAGAATGTATTTCTTTTCAAGCCTATTTTTTATTTTTTTAAAAATCTACATTTTCCCTTTCTATTCCTTGTAAGAAACGCTTAAAAAATAAAGTATACTTTCTAATAGTTTGCATTCCTAAATCACATCACTTGATACCACACATTAGCAACCTCAATGCCCTGAGAGACCAGGCTAAAGGGAGCCTATTCCTGCCTAAAGGCTCTTTATCTTTTCAACCTGTATCTGCATGTGCTAATTCAAAATGCATCATCCAAAATTAAAAAGAAGCATCACAATTATTTTTAATCATTATCATCTGTATGCATAAACAACTTTTTTCACATAGGCTTTTGAAAAGCATAGCTGTACATGAGATGGGAAGAGATTAGAAAGGATTTCTTACAAAGCAGTAACCTCAAACAATTCATTTGTCTGTGGTCACCTGTGACAAGGTTCCCAAGTTTGTATTACACTAATCATCTGCAAACTCTGATAGGTGTTGACAGTTTTAACTCCTTCATTGTCACAGTGATCCCTCTGAAACATGGAGACAGCAACAGACTACAGTTCACTGGCCATCTGTCACACAGTGCTACATACTGAAAATCTCTTCACAAACCCATAAAGGACAAAGGAGAGAAAGAAAAGGCGGGTTTGAAGAGAACCGGATAGCTGAGTCTTTCCTGGCATTTTTCTGCTGCTTCAATTCAACTATTTAGTTTAATTGGAAAAGCTTTTGGAAAGGGTTGAAACATTGTTTTATTTTTTTTTTGTCTAGTCTGTCTTTCCAACCTTACACCTAGCTTTATCCTTTGAAGCTTAATAAGTGCCAAAAAACCCCTCACAATTGGCAACACCATGAACACTCTTTTGAAGAATTATTCTGCACATTTCTCTAAGGTACAATAATTTGTTTCAGCACATGTCATTTTCACCCCTGCACCAATAGCCACCTGCTGATGGAAATATGCTAACTAATATGTCATTATTTATTAGTTTAGGTCACACCATCAAGCCAGCCCATCTAAGTGGATAGAAAGCAAGTTACTATCCATGCTCAGGAAGCCTTCCTGTTTCTCTAGAGAATCAAGCTATTTCCAAGCATCCTTTTCCTTTTTGGCCATGACACTAATAAAATATCTTAATAATAATTAATATATTCAGAAACTCACCCTAGAAAAACCTTCTTTATGATCTGTGGAAAAATAATGTTCCACCTATCTTGACAAATCAAGTTGTTGGAGTGTCATGGAAGAGGGTGGGGGAGGGGTGAAAGGAAATCCTACAAATAAGGGAAGTTAGTTTACTATAAAGAAGAATAAGCTACTGGCTATTTTATTCTCCAAGTGAATAAATGAAAAGACATTAACAATGAAACTTCTATTTACTATTGAGGTAAGATAACTAGTCATTTGTGTCACACACACACAAAAAACAAAAAAACAGAACAGAAAGATCCTTAGGCTAACTGGACACAGAAAGGCAGCTAGGAAAAAAAAAAAAGACCACATTGAAGTCTGAAGTCTGCCCTGTGCAAGGTAGAGTTCTTCTGCATGAAGTCAGGAAGACGGTCTCGCCTACCTTCCATGCTCCCGCAACATACAAAACAACAGGGGATGTCTTTGGAGGCACTGTCACCTGGCCATTAACACATCCTACAAACAGCTTGTGTGGAGATGTGGGTCATGATGCCGTTTCATAAATCTAACCACAAGCCAATAGCCTCCATTACCTCTTGTGCTTTCGGGTCCACAAAAACCAAGTCACATTCATTCAACAAGCCTAGCCTTGCAGTTCGCTATTTTTCATACTTTGGGGAAGAGGGTGGGAGGCAGACAAACAGGATTTCCACAAATTGGGTCATGGAGAGTTTCAAGATGTGAGAGCAGGCACAGACAACAGTAATTAGCTGAGCACATGTTGCTTCATGATCATGAGAAACATAAGTAATTTCTCTGTTATGAACGGCCTTGTGCTCTGGTGAATGACACGCACTGTGGCATCCCAGAGCCTGGGCCTGATAGACCCACTCTCCAAGCAGAATAGAAATGAGCAGATCTTGTAAAAATTCTGGCAAGTTTGAGGTAATTATGGGCAAACATGCATTCCACAGATCTGTTCTCCAATCACACATTTTTCCTATTTCATTCTCCTCCTAAATCATGTGTCACACTCCTACAAAATTAAACAAGTCTCTCATTACTCCACCAAGCAAAACAACAATCTGCTCACAGGTCTTTCTGCCTGCTTTCTTGGTGACAGGACAAGACTGACTTAAAAGTCATGAAAGTAAGTGCCTCAAGCAGGGTGTGTTGGCCTACCCCTATGATCCCAGTACTCTGGGAGGCTGGAACAAGAACAAGTTCAAGGGCACCCTGGGCCACTTATGACTTAGCAAGACCCTGTCTCAAAAATTTTTTTTTAAATGTTTTTTAAATTTAAAAAAGTATTTTTAAAAAGGCTAGGAATATAGTTTAGGAATGAAGGAAGGCAGGCATGCAACCAGGTGTCTTAAATTTAGTCCCTTCTCAAAGTTCATGAAAATCAATGTTGGGAAGAATAATTACTACGTGATATTTTAGTTTATAATACTCCTAAAGTTCCCCTTCCTCAATCCCTCCACTTTCTTTCTTTCTTTCTTTCTTTCTTTCTTTCTTTCTTTCTTTCTTTCTTTCTTTCTTTCTTTTTCTTTCTTTCAGATGGGGATTTGCTATATTGGCCAGTTTATCCTCAAATTCCTAGGTTCAAGCAATCCTCCTGTCTTAGCTTCCTAAATAGCCAGAGCTCTAGGTGCACACTACAATGCCTGCCTAAGTTTTCTTATTTTCTTATGTTTAAAGATAAAGTTTGTTTTTTTTAAAAAAAGATCTACAGCAGTTTCCCTACAGTATGTCAAAGTATCATCTCCCTATTCTAGGAAACCGTGGCCACAGGGCTTATCCTCCAGCTTGTCGGCTTTGAGACCTTACCTTAGGGCACCCAAACCTTACTCCCCAGCTGAACTATGGCTCTCAGTTTCACTTCTACTAGACTCATGGGGCACGGGAGCCTCCCATTTCACAGTCTTGCCAGTTTTCCCACATTGATCTTCCAATCTATGTTAGAATTCTAAACTGACAAATAAGGAGGGACCAAAAGGTTATTCAGTGCAGAAAGAAACTATTACTCTGTGGTTTAAAAATTAAGATTCATGGGATTCATTTTTTATCTGTTGATTACTTTGATTTTTAACTGACTTTAAATCTGTTACTCTATTGAGCTTGTGATTTTTTTCCCCTAATTAAAGGCATCCAGAGCTCTCTGAAAGGCAAAACCATTTAAAAGTTCTTTTTCTGTTTTGATATTCTATAAGATGTAGTTGAACTGGAGATTTAAAACCAACAGACAGAAATTCTCCATACTAGAATGCTCCAATAAAAAAGTACAACTGGTCTGTCCAATGAATATTCTGTGCAATTTCCACACAGTTTAAGGGGCAATTGCCTCAGAAAAAAAAATGAATTAAGCATAATGGTATGAACTTGGGCTTCTCTTGGATGAGAGAGGGGGTACAAAGCTGAATCTTTGGGTGGTTGATAACAAGACATACGAAATTTTTTAATTTATCACATACTTAAAGTTTTCTGACTTTCAACCATGTCACACTGCCTGTTATTATGAGGCCAACAAAGGTGAGGATTTACTTAGAAGGGGCTTCAATATAGCTTCATTTTAACTGTAAGCCTCCTCAAGGGCAAAAATCATATTTTATACTTCTATCTCCTACAAGAACATTATATTTAAGGTTGTCCACCATTATTGCTGATTGCATGACTCATTCATAGTATAATTTTCAGACATAATTTTTCACCAAACTTAGTTCCTATTCAGAAATTTCAGTCTAGAAAGTCAGAGGGGGCGTATACATTCCCTTGTCTGAAGAAAATTGATTGACAACATGCTCACTAAACCTAACTATTCTTCATGATTATCTTTCACTTTCCTGAAAGACCTCTAAGGTTTTCCTCTCGGCATTAGTCCTGGAAAGCGCAGGCTGGCTCCCAGATCCCAGGTCTGCAGCATGCACTAGTATTACACAATCAGCTGGTGTTGTAACATGTCCTGATGTGTCCCTTGTCTACTAGAGTAGACTTACAGGGTAGACTTCCTAGGATTCTATATACTAGAAAAATGTTTGGCCTCCTGCAGAATGATCTACATAGATTTTCTTTTTTTTAATTTCAGAAACAAATACCCAAATCTCATCCAATTATAAACTGTCCTGGCCAAGTATCCAATCTATTTTCACCATGGTGTGTCCTTGGTAGGTGCTGATTTAGTGTTCTGTTCCAGAACAAATTAAGTAGATTATAAGAAATTGCCTCCTCTGGACCTCTGATTCTAATCTTCACTCAGGACTTAATCTGCACTGTTTCAGCAAATGCAAAGTATGAGAAGCTACTTGGAAATTTTCCTACCCACTTATCATTCAGAAAACTCTAAGGAACAAATTCAGAGGCTAAAACACAAAAGCATCTTTGTTGATGCTATCCTCAGGGCATTAACCGACTTTATAATTTTTCCAACTGAATAGCTATGTAAATTTCCGACTTTTTATAAAAGCACTTTGCTGTACTCCTCACTGACTGCTCTGAATAAGCTATTTTCCCACACAGAGAACAACCCACAGGGCTGTAGTCTGTCAGGGGCATCAAGTCCTCCAGGAGATTGTTCCCTCCATTGCCAGGCCTCTTCAGGCCTGGAGTCAGAAGAAAAGAGCAGGAATTTAACTGCCAGGAATTCTGCACTATACTTCTAATAATTTTATAATAGTTAACAGCTGGTCACAACAAGAAGCCAGGGCTAGGTCAAACTCTTTCAAGAAGCTTAGTAGTACAGCTATAAGGAGGTAACCTGGCTGTTGAAGAGGGCAGTGATTTTAAAAACAGAGAGCTCAGGCATATTTACAGACTGTGTGAAAGGATTCCATGGAGAGAGACTAAGAGAAACAAGCAAAGGGATAATGAGAGGCCACAGTTATCATTGGGTCAAGAGAAATCCTTAAGGAGAGTTAGTCTCAGAGGGAAGAGGGGTTAACTCATTATCAAAAACAGGGCAAAGGAAGAGCAGCTGGGAAAAGAAGCCAACCCATCTGGAGATGAAGGAGGGAGGGAAAGACATGAGGAGCAGTGGAGTTCTTCCCAAGAGTGAGAGTCCCAAGGTCGCCTGCAGGAGGGGCTGGAGGGGCAAGGGCAGAGCTCTAAGGGGGAAGAGGAGGGGTCTTATGCTAGGAAACTGGACTGGATAGTGTGGAAAGACAGTGGCATGGGCCTTCAGTTTCTTTCTGCATTATGCTTCAAGTTCTTTAAATACCATTCCATCCTCGATCAAGACACAAGACACGGGCACTTAAATCTCCAGCACACAGAACTGTAAACACCAGAGTGCTAACCATGAACAGCCACCTCTCTGGTGCTGTTTCTCGAAATCTATTCCGTGGCTATTTAGATGAAGCACTTTTGCCGATTGGATCTCTACCCAGGCTCCTGGGCCACTCACTCCAAGGTCTCTTCTCCCTTCCTCTCTCTCTTCTCTCCCTCATATACTTTCTCACTGCAAAACAATCCATTATCATGTACTAATGGTCTTGGAAATCACCACCAACAGTAATGTCCTTACTCCAATTATCACCAATACAATTGCTAATAAATAGCAGGTTTGTAGTACATATTCTGATGATTATTACCTCCTGCCCCAGCAACAGTGAAACTGACTACTAATATTTATTGTGGAGCTCTCTCAGAGGCAGGCACTGTGTTAAGAATGTGTCCTTACATGTAATATCCCCTACTTCTCACCTTTTGTCAACTGTATGATGATCCTGGACCCAACTTTATAAATGAAGAAGCTGAGGCCTTAGAATGTAAAGAGTCAAGTTGCTAACCAGGGGCAGGTTGATTCTATCCAACAGCAAGACCCAACCTAGTCAAATTATTTCTGCACACTAGAATCATTCTCAATTGGGTTCTGTGGTGGTTTGCTAGTGTCTTCCAAAATTCACATCCACCTAGAACCTCAGGCTGTGAGCTTAGTTGGAAATCGGGTCTTTTGCAGATGTAATTTAGTTAACTATCTCAAGAAGTCATTCTGGATTTAAGAGGGGGAGCTCTAAATCCAATCACTGATTTCCTCCTAAGAAGAGGACACAGAGAAATCCAGAGAAGGCTGCATGAAGACAGAAGCAGAGCTTGGAGTGATGCTGCCACAAGCCAAGGAAGGTCAGAAGACACCAGAAGCTGGGAAAGGCAAGAAAAATTTCTCTTCTTAAGCCTTTGGAGGGAGCACAGCCCTGCTGCCACTCTGGCTTGAAAATTTCAGCCTCCAGGGCTGTGACAGAGATGTTTCTGTGGTTCTAAGCCACTCAGTTTGTGGTGCTTGTTATAGTAACCCTAGGACACTAATGCAGAGCCTTTCTTGAAATAATTTCTCAAATGCTCTTAGGAATGTTTATTGCTTCACTTATTGAGTAGTATATGCAAATATGATTTTAGGCATAAAGTATTTTTTTATCCAGAATAAAAAGTGTACAAAATGTTTGTTTAGATATAATGTTTAATGCCATACACAGTGTTGTAGTCAGGGTTTGAAAGAATTTAATACAAGACATATAACTTTATAAGATTATGTTAAAATAGTTACTCATAAAGTCAAATGCAGAAGAGTGTGAGAGATCTGTCCATGCTGGAGACCCGAAGAACTCAGCCGAGGGCCTGGATCCCACAGTGATTTCCTCCATAAGTCCAACCAGAGGCCTAGAGCCCACAGCAATGTCGCATGCAAGTCTATATCGAGGATCTGCACCACAAAGGCCCAAGAGCCAGTGGTGAAAGCTACAAACTCTGTGCTGGCAGGGTGAAGAATCTGTGCCACCAGGCTGAGGGATCTGCATGGGAGCCAGAAAGAGATGCTCAAGGCAAAGACCAGAGCTCCCTCAAGAGACCAGCTGCCATCCCCAGCAACAGCAAGGACCCAAGCTCCTCCAACAAGGACAGCCAAATTCATATCAGGAAAACCAGCCACAGCAAAGCTTCTCCTGAAAAGTCAGAAGCATGCAATCTTCCCCTCTTGTTCTCCTTTTATGCAACTGGCAACAATCCTCAGGTGGGTCTTCCATGCCCAGAGCCAGGCTAACTCAGTTCAGCTGGGCTTTCCCACTTAACCTGACTATTAATTAATCCACCACACATAACATACACAGAAAATATTTGAATTCCTCCTATTCAGTAAGTCATACAAACTAATTATGGAAGAAAAAGTAATTTATAAAAATTCATTTAGAAGATTGCATTTATACGTGGACTCCATGTCTACTAAAATGCAGACTGAGATTTAACTATTTGCTATAACATCAAAAATAGCAAATTATCAGTATACAGAATGATGTTTTTTTATTTTGCTAAAGTTATCTACAGGTTTATTTATTCTTTACTTGACTATTTGGGATTTGCTTTAAGCTGCAAGATAAGAGAAACTGTTTCAGGGGTTATTTTCAGGCATTTCTCTACTAATAACACACTATAATTGTAGATACAATTTATTTCCAATAAATTAAAATAGACTATAACTGCCAGTACTTTTTGTCTTGATATCAGTTATTAAAGAATAAGTTTAACGTGTGATATAACAATATTTAAGTTCTATGAGGTTTTATTTTAAGGAAGAAAATACTTAGATAATTATCAGTGATATATTTAATGATATATAATGAAACCATCATCATTCTCAACTTCGAAAACTTTTTAAAATCTCTGATAACTAAATAGCCTCCAACTGGAAAACACTGCAATATTTTATACCAGATACTCTCCAACACTTTTGTTCTTGGAGGTATTTGCATTCTTAAAAAATATTGAAGATTCCAAAATGCTTCTCTTTATATGGATCCTAATTATCAATATTTATTGTATCTGCATTTATAACTGATAAACTATTTAAAAATAACACTAGCAATGCACTATATTAACATATTTTTATGAAAAATAAGTGTATTTCCCAGCAGAATTAAAAAGAGAAGCATCATTTTACATGTCTGTTTATGTCTGACCTGATGAACAACTAGATGCTCCTATTCAGTTTGTGAACTATGTTTTTTAGATGAAATATATGAAGAAAATCCAGCCCCACACAGATGTGTCAAGGAAGGAGTATTTGAA
This sequence comes from Heterocephalus glaber, assembly GCF_053883595.1. Taxonomy (NCBI): domain Eukaryota; kingdom Metazoa; phylum Chordata; class Mammalia; order Rodentia; family Bathyergidae; genus Heterocephalus; species Heterocephalus glaber. The sequence goes on from NW_028258368.1 coordinate 8,389,178, forward strand.
TAGCCTTTTTATATAACTGTAGATGTGCTTTTTGATACTATGCAAATGATAACAGGTGGCATCTAAAAAAAATCAGTTGCAATGTGAAATCTGAAATTGTATCAATGAATTTTTTGTACCCTGTCTATGCTACTAAACTTACTGCTCTGTCTTCTACTTTTAATGGACTCTTTCCCATATGTATTTTTACATCATGCATTAGTCACTGGAAAGTGCTAGATTCCTGAGTTATGCAGACATTCCAAATGTTGACACACATAATTATTCCACATGCACACTTGCTGCTATGAAGGATAGTGCCCAGGAAAAGGTTTAGGAGTAGGGTGTAGGAGAAAGGGCCTCCCAGGTAGCCTGATTTGGTTGTAGGGAAAGTGGGCACAGGGTGTGTGGGTGTGTGCGTGTGTGCATGTGTGTGTGTGGTCACTAAGGCATAGAATGAGAACACATGGGACCTATTACCTCAAACCCTACCAGCACACCCCCAGGGTTCCCTGGCAGGCACCTCATCTGTTCCTTCCAGGACAGGTGTGAAATCCCCTGGGGACAGCAGCACTGGGCTAAGGATTTGCTTTGACTCTGGATTCAAACCAAAGCCCTGTCATTTGCTGGATTGGTGGCACTGGGTTCATTCAACCTAACCACCCTCTGCTTCAGCTCTCCCTCTATAAAATAGGAGCAACAGTAGTACCCCCATCTCAGAGGGATGTGATAAAGATTATATGAGCTAATATCCATAAAGCTGTTGAGAACAGTATCTGGCACCATGTAAGCCTACCTAACTGTCTAGATGTTTTTCCTAGCATGTACCCTATACAAAGACACAGAATTATGTGTCTTAGTTCAATCACCAGGGGACGTAAACCCATCCCTAAAGAGGTATAGATACTTAGGCACATATTTAGAACAAAAACATAATGGATGTTTGGCAGCATTATTAAATTAGTCATCCACAAATGTTATTAAAATAAATCATGAATAATGTGCATGCTTTAAGCACTGTTTAGCCATTAACTTTTTAAAAGTTCATTTAACTTTGTGAAGCATGCCCTATAGAACATAACTACCAAAGTAGTAGTTCCCAGCTTGATGAAACATAAAGACTTCTTTAATTGTTTTAAAACACATTCTTCCCACAGGCATAAGCAAATATACCTGCACATACACACAAACAAGCACACAAACACACAGCATAACCTTACTATTATGCTTTTCTTACTTTCCTCTTGCCTTTTCATTTAAAAAGTATTGCTTTTAAAGTAACCAAGAATTTAAGAACAACTATGATTATATTTATAAGACGCATATTTATGGAATGACTCCCTGACAACAGCTGGTACCCAAATAGGTTCCAGGGCTCTTGTATTAATTCCTCAAGGGTCTGTGTTCCTTGGATTGAGAATATATTCCCAGAGAAATGGATTCATCAGAAGCTAAAATTGTATTACTAAAGAAGTTCAAAAACATTAGGGCCAGGGATTTAGCTCAGTGGTTCCGCCTCCTGCCTTGCAAGTGCAAGGATCTGAGTTCAATCCCCGGTACCAAAAACAAAACAAAACCAAAAAACCTAAAAATCAAATACCTTAAAATTTTAAAAATTATTAACTGAGTAAAAGTCAAACTCCAGTATCCCAACTTCAAATATAACAAGAGTAATCTCTAGACGTTACACTTGTTAATGTATAAGCAGCAAGAAGATTTTACAGCAGTATTTCAGGAACCTAAAGGCCACCATTTTTTATATCTTAACTCAGAATACTGTACTTGGATTTCTTCTCCATATAATCTCTCCACAGATTGGTCTTAAATTATTGCATTGTTTACTCCTTTCGAAATGTTACCCACTGCAGCAAAGATGTTAAGCAGAGAACACAGAAAATCCCATGTGATGGCTTCCAGAGATAACACAGAAAGCATCCAAGTTTCTTGGAACTAGTACAGATCCATGGAAAGTGTTTTTGGATATTCTTCAGAAAGTTTAAAGTAGGATAACAAGGACTTCAGAACTTTTCTTCTCTGTATGACACAGGACACAATCCCAAGCACTGACATTTGTCCTTCAGATACACGTGTGCGCGTGCACACACTCACACACACACATACACACCCACACCTGCTGAAGTCACACTTAGGAACAAGTCTTCCATGTCTCTCTTCTATGCTTCTCAATCACTTTGAGACTAAAATAAAATAACCTTTCACATTAAAGAAGTTGCTTTTTTATTTTTGGATATAATGTGCAAAATCATGCTGCTTAACACTACATTATATTCACAGATCATGCAGGTTAAATAAAGACACCTTGCTGATTTTCTTAATATAGATTCAGCTAAGATTAGTTATGCATCTGCCACCTTAACATTCAAATTGGGGGTGGAAAGAAGCCTCAGTTAAAAATCACACTTGCATTGTGCTTAGGATTTTATGGTTCATTTAAGAGCAGCACAATCAAGAATTTAATTATGTCAAAAAGAACAGTATCTTTTTAACAGTCAAAATTATATCTCCCTCAAGGCCTCTTCCCCACCCCACAAAATGAATCATTTTCCTTATCCTCAGGGGACTTGTTTTCTGATCTATGAAATAAAGAGTTTGGATAGATGATGATTTTAAAATACCCTCTGGTTCTATCATGCTGTGCTTTAAAATTTCTAGGGAACAGACTGATGAACAGGCAAAGTGGGAGCAGAGCCAAGACACTATTCAAATTCGGTCAACTCAGTCCTTGACCGGGCAGTATTTTCCCAGGTACCCAACAAATGTCCTGCTGTGCGATCAGTGGACTGGCAACTCAGAGCTGAAGGACAAGAAAATATTGCATTATGAGAGTTCTATCAAAACCTCAAGGCCAGAGATTTAGCTCAGTGGTTCCGCTGCCTGCCTCTCAAGTACAAGGTCCTGAGTTCGATCCCTGGTACCAAAAACAAACAAACAAACAAACAAACAAAAAAACCTTCAACTGTGCTTTAACATTTAAAATTTGCCCATCTCCCAGCACTGTCCCCAAAATTTGCTTACAATGTTCTATTTAAAAATTATTAAATCTCAAAAAAACACAGATTCTTCACAAGTAAGACTTGAGTGTTACATTATGTAGAGGGACTAAAAACTAGCGAGATAATTATGGCAGATTAATCTATGGGGAGGGAGGACTTGTTTTTGACCAGTAAATCTAACAGTAACTTCTAGTATGAGTAGCAAAGTATTTACGTGTTGTGAGTTATTATAAATATACTATATAATCCTTTGTGCCATGGAATTACTTAAACAGTTCACTCTGATGATGGATAATGTTTTGATTGATTCAATTACAGAAAGGTCTAACTGGTGGTGAGTCATGTTCCTCTAGCAAATGGAGCCTGAGAAAAAGACTTGTTTGTAGCCAGTTCATTGGGGAAGGTAATTCCTGAGAGTAGAGGGAGGTAAAGAAAGTGAAATAAAGGAGGGAAAACCAAACCAGGATGCACCATGGAGTTGGTCACTCAGTGATGTGTTCCTCGATTATGCAACCAACACTTTCTCAAGAGCCTTAGGAAACACATCTCAGAACCCTGCACAAAAGAAAACAAGGAGGAGAAACATTTCTCCACCAGTTCCCATTACTCACTTGTCAAAGTTTGCCTCAGAGCTGTTCATTTCCCTGCACTTGCATTTGCACATGTGAGTGCTCAGGCAGCTCAGACAGGAGTGACAGACAGAATCAGGGAAGCCTCTGGATGTAAAGCAGGAAGCACAGGCCTAGACCTGTAAGCTACATGATGCTAGCTCCAACTATGCAGAATTGTTTGCTCAGCAGTGGCTGGAGTAAGACTTCAGGCCAAGATGATCTGAAGTGGTATACACAAGTAGCAGGCCATGTGTATCACTCAGGATGGACCAATCATGCTGTAGTAACATTTCAAAGGCTTAGTTTCTCTCATGTTACAAATCTACCAGGGGTCACCTGTACCATTTTCTTCACTCCAGGGCTAAAGTTGACAAATCAGTCTCCATAAGGAATGCTGCCAATCATTGTGACTAAGGGGAAAGATGTAATGTATAAACTATGCACAATTTTGTAGTTTCTGAACAGAAGAGAACCACATCACTTCTACTTAATTTTCATTGACCAAAGCATGCCACAGTTCAAAGGGCTGGGACACAGGACACTGCTGTAGGAAAGGGCATTGTTGGAAGGGTAATTGGGAGTGCAGTGATACAATACATTGTACTATGCCTAATTTTCATGGGCAGAAAGCCAAGGGTAGGAGGAACAATTTACGCTAAAGAATCTGAGCAAGTTCTTTCACAGGGCTATGTTTTCTTTGACCACATGGGCACCCAATATTTAAAAATATTATATCCCAAAGAAAACAAACCACTTCCAGTTGATCTTTTCCAATAAGAAAATAAGTCATGAGGGATACCCAGGGAGAAGCACCAGATATCATCTAATTCCTGCATTGTAAATTTCTTCATTACACAGATGTTGAGGTGACATCAGTTCTCAGTAGTCACAAAAGAAATGACATCTAAGCAAGTTAATGGAAGAACTGGGACTAGGACTTGGTTCTCTGTATTACCATTCTAGGGTGAAGATAACAGGAAACATTATGGTCATCATTCTATATTCCAGCTGGGATGCAGAGAATAACCTATTAGACATGTAAGTAACTAAGACAATTTGAAATTCCACAACATTCTGTAAAAAGAGGAAGAGGTTGAAGTGATATGGAGAGGTAGAGTGCAAATTTGCAAATGATGATCTCTCTGAGGAGGCAACATGTAAGAAAATTATTGAATTGCTTATGTAAAAACTACAACATAGTTTTTAATCACAGTTAGCAACATTATTCTCTAAGTAGTATTGTTCCTCTGTTTAAAAATCTCAATGGACCTTACCTGCTCTGCTATTTCCCACTGCCATTAAATCTTTCTTTTAATTGACTCTTCCTATATTTTTATTGTAGTTATTACATGAAATTTTATTAATATTCGTCTTCAATTTAAAATCAAACAAGTAAATTATTTTATATCCCCATTTCTAAGTAAATTTGTCTTTTGAGTATATTCTAAATATCGGGAAGTTTAGCGAGAAAATTCATTTTCTCTCCCACCAATGCTGGTCACAGCTACTTACATCTAATACTTGATGTAGAAAGATTTCTAAGTCCTTTCTTTAGAATCTGTATTCAGGCAAAAATACAGGTTCCACTGAACAAAAACTTCCTTTCTAACCTATCCTGAGGAGAAACACATGTGGTGGACAGAATTACAGAAATGATCTCAATAATTATTGCCTTTATAGCATTCCTTCCCTTCTTATAGGGGTGGAACCTATGCATATATGATGAGATGTCACTCCCGTGAGATTATAGGAAATGACAAAAGGGGGATTATCCAAGTTGGCCTACTTTAATATCATAAACCCTTTACAATTAGTGTGTTTCTATGGCTGGAAAATAAGAAGTCAGAAAGATGCAAAACATGAGAAAGACTCAACCCACCATTACTGATATAAAAGTAGAAGGAGCCTTATGTGAAAGACAAAGAGGAAGACCTCAGACACAGTGAATGGCCCATGGTTACAGTGAGCAAAGGAGACAGCAGCACCACAACTAAGGCTGCAAGGAAACAGTCTTCCAGAAATCTAAATAAGCTTGAGAGTAGTTTTTTTCCTCAGAATCTCCAGATAAGAGCCTAGGCTGGGTGATCCCTTCAATTTGGTCTTGTAAGACCCTGAGCTTAGTACTCAATCAAGCTTGGTGCTTGCCCAGAATTTTGATCTACAGAATCATGAAATAATAAATGGTTGATATTTTTAGCCACTGACTTTGTGGTAATTTATTATGCAACCATTAGAAAACTAATACAACATGTAACTGGATTTATCAACTGCAGTGTTCTGTTAAACAGCTAAATAATGACTCTTTCCCATCTTCTGAATGTGCACCATTAATTCTTGTGAAAGGAATGGTAATCACTGGGGACAAGGGGGTGGGAGCAGTGATGAAAGGCTAGGTCCAACGTGGGATAGACTAATGGGAAACTTCACCTGCCCAGTGGGCAAGGCTGAGCCACAAGTGATGGGAATCTGGGCATAACCAATGATTTTCTTGCCATGTATTAGTATGTGGGTTAGAAGGTAGCAGGGAGATCATGAAATTATTTTTTAAATGTTATATACCAATGACATTTTCCTGATTCTCAACTCACAACATGACATGCAGAGAATTCAGAAGAATTTAAATACTGCAGCAGATAAAACATGATGTGTTCATCTATTAGATGAAACATTTTTATTTCCCTCTTCTTAGCAGCAGTGTAGGCTTTGGTTCCCAGGATCTCTGACCAACAGGCCGAGGCCCTTTGATAAAGCTCTGGACAATGCGTTGTCAGCAGACCTAATGGAAGTCCCTGTCAGGCCTCATTCATAAAAACCTCCAAAGCTAACGTCCCTAAAGAGGCCAGTGTTGAGGTGACAGGCCATGGGATGGAGGAAGCCTACATACCTGAATAACTGAATGAAAGAAAATCTCCAGGACTTTGTTGAGTCAAAAACTAGTATTTGTTATGTTAAGGTTTTGAGTTGGGGTGGAGGTTGGAGCAGGTATTTTCTTACTAAAGAATAGCCTAACTTATCCTGAATAATAATATATATTTTCTTGTTTGATTTAATAGCTTTATTAACAGAGTCTTTCTCTCTGACTTTTTTCTTGATTTAGTATAACACCTAAACATTACATGAAATTTGAATATCAAATTTAATTAATGTTATAAGAAATTCCTATTCTGACACATCATGATATTTACACTGGATGATTTCTCTCTTACATAAAGCTATAATGAGAAGCATATAAATCCTGATTTATATGTGTGAGTGTATAAATATATACACACATATACACATGTAAATTTATGCATAATTACTAATGATAGAAATAATAATAAATTGCTCCAGCAATGGTGAATTAAGGTATACTTATCCTTAAATCCGTTTTAATTTCTTCCTCCCCCTATCCCCAAATTAGTAGCCAGGCCTGCTTCTCTGATCTTTTCAGCCTAATTTAAGGACTGTCAACTTGGAACAAAGACAAGTTATAGTGAAGACTAGCAAGCGCTTTGCATAGAGAAAGACTCACAATGAGAAGTTAAAATTGTTTTCCTGAACATTAAAAAAAGGTGTTAACTATTTATAAACCAAGAGGCAGAAGTGAACACACAGGGCTTGTCTCATCTAATCATCCATTTTCCCATGTACTTGGAATTTCAAAAGACCTAAGAAGAGACAAAGGGCTTAATACATATTCTTTAATGTACAAGATTATAATTAACCTAACGTCTGTTTCAAATTTACTATTATCTATTAAGGAATAAATAATTTTACAGCCCTTAATGTAGCTCTTAAGCTTTAAATCACTGACCATAACTAATAAGCAGCTTAATAGAAAGAATACTCTAAATAGAGCCACAGACCACAATTTCACTAAGCATAAATCATCATCATTTTTAATGCAAGGGCAACAGCAAATCTCTGTAATTACTGGGTGCATTTTGAATCACTTTTATTATTACTGCACTGGTCCCATTAAAAATCCAAAACACTGAACTGCATGGAATATAAAACTGGAATTATGATACACTACAAACTCTAATTGAAACCCATAAATTTTCTACTAGTATTCAGAATTATTTTGTTGCCCAAGAACTTCAGCTATGCAGAATTAACTTTGAAAGCATTTGCTCTGTCTATAGCAGTAAGTAAGAATATTTTACACTGCCAAATTTGGGGGGTTGTTTTTGAAGCGAAATTACATGGATCATTTTTTATTCACTCAGGACTTTACATTTCTAAAGGAAACATTAATATGCAAAAAACAGAACAAACATATCAAACAGAATATACCTTCTGGAAAAAGATATAAAATGATTCACTCTTTCTTGAATCTCTCTTCACCCATGACAACTGACTATAAATGACCATACAACATCAACATTAATCTCCTTACTAAAATGACTGAAAAATGTCACCAAATTTGTAAAAGGGTAACAGAGATATTATGGCAATACTCTTATGAGGAATGAACACAGGATGAGCCACAGCCATTTTCATGGATGGCCATACTCTGAACATAACTTTCTAAGTTTAATAACTAATAACTTTTAAAAGCCTCTAAAATATCCTTAAGACTACTCTGACAAACATTTTTTATAACTATGGGTCAAGTTGTTTTTGCTACACATATGAGTTTATATAAATGCCATTCTGGGCATAATTGCTAGGTGTGCAGGGAAATCTGCTATTTCAGGTTGATTATTCCTTACTCAAAATGCTTAGGACCAGAAATATTTCAGATTTCAGATTTTTTTCAAGTTGAAGAATATTTATGTATACAAAATGTAGTATCTTGGGAATAGGACCAAATCCTAAACACAAAATTCATTTAGGCTTCATATATATTCTATACACATAGACTGACGGTAATTTTATATAATATTTGTAATAATTATATGCATGAAATAAAATTTCATGGTATGGAATTTTCCACTTGTGGTACCATGCTAGTGCTCAAAACATTTCAAATCTAGGATCTTTTGTGTTTTGGACTTTTTGGATTAGAAATGATCAACCTGCATGTATATCTTTTACAATGTCAAAAAATCGTCCATAAATATTGAAATTCACATGAATATATGTAAATATACTATTTGCCATCAATATCATACAGCTGATCATGCGACAGAATTCATTTTATTAAAATTATAATTTTCTATATATTGATTCATTAACTTCACTATTGCCCACAATGAAGGTTCCAGCACTGCAAAACCAACAATTTTCTTACAATATTATTATGCCAGCACGGGGAGTCTTTCATAAATAACATGCATTCTAATTTTCTACTCACAATGTATCAGCAACTTAAAGGCCTTAATCTTCTTTGAGTGGCTCAGTTTTAAACATACCTTTCCAATTACTGCCAAGAAAGAGTCTCATGCTATCCCTTGAGTATCTCCTTCCCATACCACGGCTCTCTTAACATCCCCTCCTTGCTAGACTGCTCCCACACCGCTTCCCCACTAATGTGCAGACCTGGTTCTCAGTCCAGTTTTTATGTTCTAAATTCCCTGGCCACCTCATCCTGAAGAATTTATTCTATTTTCAACTTCTAATGCATGTAATAACCAGGCTGATTTCTTATCTTTGCTGCCTTAAGCAGTCCCTTAGCTTACGCATTTAATGTTTCACAAATTTGTCTTTTCTCATCAACTATAATTTTAACAATAGAGACCCAATCTTAGCATTTAACTAAAGAAAATCATCTGTAATTCTACATAATAAAATTTGCATATGTTCAGAACTAAATGTCCTTCTTTGAGTTATTTATACCCAAATATTGTAAATTGTGATAATTATACCCAATTTGGCTCCAAGCAACTCAAATGCACAAATACCAACATGGAAAATTCAATAGTAAAAGTATGAAAGTTCAAATTTTCTCTCTTCCATATAAGACTCAAAATTGTGATTATATCCAAAAATGGGCATATGAAATGAACAGACACTTCTCAGAGGAAGAAGTACAAAAAGCAAATAAATATATGAAAAAATGTTCAACATCACTGGTCATTTGAGAAATTCAAATTAAAACAATACTGAGATTCCATCTTACTCCAGAAAAAATTGGCTATTATCAAGAAATCAACCAATAACAAATGTTGGTGGAGCTATGGGCAAAAGGAACCCTTCTCCACTGGTAGTGGGAGTATAGACTGGTGCAACCACTGTGGAAATCAGTGCAGAGATTCCTCAAAAAAATAAAATTAGAGGTTCCATTTGATCCAGCTTTTCCTCTTCTGGGTACCTTTCCAAAAGAATTAAAAGCATCATACCATAGTGATATATGCACACCCATGTTTATAGCAGCACAATTTGTAATAGCTAAGTCTTGGAATAGCACAAATACCCATCAACAGATGAATAGATAAAGAAGATGTAGGTTTTTTATACATGGAATACTATTCTGTCACAAAGAAGGATAAACTTGAGAAATTTCTAGGTAAATGGATGCACCTTGAGACCATACTTTTAAGTGAAATAAATCAGGCACACATGTTTAAATAATGCATTGTTTCTCTGGTATGAGAAACTGAAAGGGTAAATAAGAACCAAAATGTATAATAGATATTGGAAAAAGAAGTTCAAATGGGAAGGGGAATAAGGGAAGGGGGAATGAAGGAGGGGAAGAGAAAAAATAGGGAATACAAGGAAAAATAGAAACAAAGCTTTTGTAAATAAGGAGGAAAGAAGGGTTAAAGGAAGGGGAGGGTGTTGGGGAAAAAAGAAGAATCAAGATATAGATATATAGATATATAGATATATATAGATAGATATATATATATAAAACAAATTCCCTATGATGAATGTGATCATTATGTATATCTAAGGTACAGTAATAAAATTAATTTAAAAAAATAAAAACAGCAAGAGAACATGAGAAAAAAACAAGATTGTGGTTGTAACATCAAACACGTCCTTGGATCTGCAGCTGCTGGTCTTTCCTGTAGATTTCAGAACTGCCAGGTTCCCACAATCACATAAGACCATTCATTAAAATAAGAGGAGAGTGATAGAAACCCTGTGGTTCGGTGTCTCTAACACAGGCTCTTCCTCATCCTGCTAGATTCCTGTAGCCTTCTCCTCGCTGTCCTGGCCACCACTGATATTTCTGCAAATCCCACTGTCTCCCTTCACCATCTCAGTCTGCAAGTCTGCTTGGTTTCTCAATGCTCCCTTTGCTTGATCAAAGGCCAGTGCCATTAAGTCAAAGCTTCAGGGCCTCTTTCCCCAGGTTTTCCCCAGGCCCTTTACTTGATTTTCTATTCTTGTCCCTTATAGAGGCTCCCTGAATTTTATATCATGCCTCAGAAGCCCTGGATGCAACCTGGAATCAGTAGATTGGCCCAGCTCCAAGGTTGGATCTGAGCTCCATGTGTGCTAGCCTCTGGCAACACTGCCAAGCCCCTTCCCTGCCCATGGCTGGACCTGATTTCCAGGCCTCAGCTGCACTGCCTTCATCATATCGCACAGAAGCAATGCAGGAGTCCATGGCAGTTTCTTCAAGGCTCAGCTCCAAGAATTCTCATTAGCCTTTACTATCCAAATCTCTAGCAGAAACTATAATTCATAAAAATGTTTCCTCGGTAATATTGGGTAGCATATTGAATGACCAGCTCTCCAAGAGGAAAAATGTATGCATATACACATAGTCACAATTTAATTATAAAGTTTATAAATCATACTGATATAAAGGACATGTAGCAAATAATTTCCAAAAAATAATGAACTGTGTTCCATCCTTTATCGTAAGTTCCACATATCCAATTAATCATCACAGCATACTTTTGATGATGGTGCTGAATTCTTGTATGAGAAGCCAACCTATAGCTCCAAAGATGAGTAGAGTTTTGACATGCATGTTGGTGGATATGGCTTTTACAGTTATGCACAAATGAAAAAGGAGGAAAGGATCCTTTTAGTGAGCATCTCATTCAGTGCAGCACTCACACGTGTCCCCTGGCCTTGTGCTGAGGTCAGCAGATGAGATGACTGTGTCATGGGGCTGCCTTCCATCCTACAGAAATAAGAAGACTTAAAACAGCAATTATCCTGATAATAATCTAAGATTACAATTAAATACACAATTTCAAGCAGGGTAGTTTAAATGCTTTGGCAGCTTCAGTTCCATAATTTACATAATTGTAACTGATCATTATGAATTTAGAGTAATTTCATATGTGGACTGGACTATATTCACGTAAACAGGATGAAAGCATTTTTCTGAAACATTAGAATAAAAATTAATTTAGCATTTCCAAGCCTAAAGAACTTCTTTTACCTCTAAAATGCAAAAAAAAAAAAAAAATTATTTTTAAATCCTGAAAAGTTTAGATGTCCTAAAATAAAGGAAATATACTTTCTAGTCTTATTATATATATACTTCTCAAGCCAGAAAGGATCTAAAGTAGGAAAGAAAGGGCATATATTCTATAAACAGAACACTATTAATGTGCTATAGTCTAGACACTTGTTTACAATTTTAAACAAGGCTAATTCTAAGTGAAAGTAGGTCATGTTCAGAGGTTAACGTGGATTAACTTGGATCTGCATTTCATGATTTTGTAGTTCTCAGAATAATAGATTAAGACATCAAGTAGTAATTGCATAGAAGGCTGATTATGCAAAATGTCCAGGGCTCAGAATCCAGAACGTGATTCTTTCTGCACTGGAGAACCACCGGCCTGGCCTCCTGCATCTCACTAATTCCTCAACCCCACCCCAAGCCACCCCACATCTCACTCACTTCCTTTTGGTTGGTGATTTTCAGCATTTACAGGAACTCCTTAGTCTACAAGGCTGGCCTCTCACTGATTGTTCTGCCTATTAAATTAATTACACAAACCTCAAGGAGGACCACAGACAAAAGCAAAACCACAGCCCATTGGGGGTCAGGAATAAAGGGTAGGGGCTGGATGACAGGTCTCCAAATTGGCAGGGGAAAGAAGGAGCTGGCTGGGCCCAGAAGGCATCGTGGGCTGCTTTACTTCGTCCTCTTCTGCAAAGAGGAAATGAGGACTGACAGACCCTATTGCTGAGCAAAAAACCTCTGCACCTGCTTCCCGCATGCTGCACACACAGACCGTGCTGCTGCAAGGAAAATCCCAGCAAGGGAAATATGTGAGCATCTGTATACACGGGTGTGTGTGTGTGTGTGTGTGTGTGTGTGTGTACATGCCTGGGTGCACACTCAGCACAGTGGTGAGTTACTGTGTTACCAAAAAATGTCCTTCCTCTGATAGGAATGTGATTCCTACCCATGTCACCTCTACTCAATTAAAACTTCCAGTGATTGTTACTGAACAGAAATCTCAAACACAACCCTTTCCCTTCCTTGAACAAAAAGTTCTTAATACATTTGTTTGATAGTTCTGTTTGTAGGTTTTTAAAGCATAATCTAAGCATGAGAAAAATGTCTCCCCATATATGGTAAGCACTAATCCACTTCAAAGAAAAAAAGGAGGACCACGATAAGAAAAAGGGCTCAAAGAATCCTAACTGTATTTATTTTTAAATGTCCTAACTCACTTCTAAGCCTAAAAAAATTTTTACTAACTTTATTCATTTGAACACAACATAAATCATGAGTACCTAAGTGACCATATAAATTGTATAAACTGAAAATCCTCAAAGAATTATTTTCATGACAACATTTTCAACACCTTATATTATAAAATATGTGTAAGGGCCCATATCATTTTACTGGATATTTTTAAATGCTCTAAAATGAGTATGGTACCAGAAAAATAAGTGCTTTGAAAAGCATTTAGAGCAAACTAACTGCTTTGCTTTGAGGTGAAATGAAGTAGCAGAAAGTAAAAGATTCGGAGAAGTCCTTACTGATGAGCTTGTCCAGCATTCTCTGAGTCCCATCCTTTTTATGGAAGCCCAGAGGGCTTCCTATGAGGTGATGTGTAATGAAACACTAACAGTGTCAGATGGCCCTGTACCTTAACACCACAAAGACACAGTTGACTTGTTTCCTGAAATAAATACGTTTAATAACTCTCCAGGTTAAATACATATGACAGGTCTCCCATCTGTAGAATAAATTTCAAACTCATTAGCACTATAGAGAAGCCCCTTACCAATCCTGCCTGTTATGATTTGGATCTGGAGTGTCCCCCAAAGTCTTATGTGTTAAAAGGCTTGGCCCCCAGCTAGTGACACTACTGGGTGGTGGTGGAATCTTTAGTAGATGGGGTCTAGTTGGAAGGTCACTGGGGCTGTGACTTTAAAGGGTATGTTGAGATTCCAACTCTCTCTCTCTCTGTCTCTCTCTCTCTCTCTCTCCCTGTCTCTCTCTCTCCCTCCTTATGTCCCTCCCTCTTTCTATCCCCCCCTCCCTCCCTCTCTTTTGCTGTGCACCTCCTATGATGTGAGCAGCTTTGCTCTACGATATGCTCCCCACTGTGATGTTCATCCTCACCATAGCCCCTAAGCAACAGAGCCAAATGACCACGGACTGAAATCTTGGAAACTGTGAGCTAAACCTTTAAAAGCTTTTATCTCGAGTGTTTTGTCACAGCAACAGAAAGGTGACTAATATACAGCCCAGCACTATCCTTTGTTTTATATCACATAACTGTCCATCGTGCTACTGACAGGCCATGTGGGCCACTCACCAATCCAAATCTTGTATTTTCCTTACTTGCATTATGCTTATGTTGTTTCATAAATTCATTCATTCAATAAATATTTGTAGTGAGGTGCTGTATATACAAAAGTCTATAAAATGAATAAGATTCTGCAATCCCACTCTCAGATTCCAGTGTCCAGTCCACACTTCAGCTTTCCCTGGAGAAATCCTACCTATTCATTATATTCTAGATCCTCTCCAAAGATACCCCAAACTACCAATCAAGATGAACAGCTCCCTCTGTGGCATTCCCACAGAACTCTGTTTATATTTCATCTTGGTATTCATGTCATGATGAAATGCTATGTATACTACTAACATGTATTTATGGATACATGAACCTGTGCATGTGTATAACTGTGTATGTGTATCTTGCTCCAGGTTATAAATTCTCTTAGGACAAAATAATACCATAGACACGTCTAAATTCTCCCACATTACACCTACTAGTGCTTTGTACATTCTTAGTGTTTAATAAATATTTGTTAAATGTAATCAACAATATTAGTAATAATATGCCAAGGAGCAGTACTAACCAAAAATTTGAAATTCATCAAACCTAAGCCTAAAATACTCTAAATTTATAGTGTTTTCTCTGAAAAACACTATTCCATCCCCTTTGCACATGTTTATTATCTGAATTGCAACAAGCCTAGTTTATTATATCTGAGCTATCCCCCCAAAATTCATTTCTAGTAGGTCTTTTGAAGAGGGTGGTATGTAGGTGACACTGATGAAGTCTAAAAAGCAGCCAGGTGTGGTCTCTGTGGCATGTCCAAGAATAATCTGGACCTGTCCCTGCACAATGGAATTTAAGACTGCATTAGAAATGGAGTCTGACCACCACCATACAATCATGTAGATTTTCAGAAAGCAAACTTGCTTTCTCAGATATATTTGTCCACCTATATGTGATCAAAGAGCAATCCTGCTCACAGAGAAGCATTTGTCGAGCACATTCAGGTATAGTGGCAGTAACCAGTGCTTCCCTAACACAGGCTGGCAAGGATTCCCTCTTCATCAGACCCTGTGATATAGGCACTGGTTGATCTTATTCATATAATAACCAACCACTGTGGTTTGTACCTTCATTAAAATCTGCACTTCTGTCTTTAGTGGAGATTTATGGCTTTGGTTTGTTTTAAGTTTGACCTTTCCATTGAGATTGACAACAATGTGAAGTCAGAAATGGGGAAAAGTTAGAATCATATCCTTTATAATACCTACAAGTACTTTAGATATCAATGGATAGACTTTACTAAAAGATCAAATACTACTTATACAGATTTCACTTTTTGAAAGACTTTTCCCTCTTGCATTAGTATTCCATGGTCTTTTATAACTATACTCCCATGCCAGGCATCTCTTCAGAGGCCAGCCACACCATCACTTCCTCCATGAAAATCTGCCCACCTGCCACAGCAGACACTTACCCCGTGGACCACAGGGCCAGGTCCCCACTGCAGCTCATAGCATGAACTATCACAGTGAATGAGACCCTATAATTTGGTCCGTTTTCATAGTAAGTTCTGTGGGGCAGTTTGAATTGTATTCTTCAAGGTAATTCTATCACTTCACAATATCTGACATAGAGAGATTGCTCAATAAAAAACTTTAAATGAATGCAGAAATGAAACCACTCAGAGGCACAAACACCAATGTTGATGTAAAAACATGACATTTCTCTAAATTCAGAGCATCAAGACCATATGGAGATCTAACACCTTACCCCTCTACTATATGTAAAAGTTAAACCACCATCAATCAACATTGTCATGGACACATTATTTCAGTACTTGCCATGTTCTGGACACTCTTCTAGGTATGTTATAATATTTAACCTAATGCTCACAAAAATTCATAAAATATGAGTACAATTGTTATCGCACTGAAAGTAACCAGGGCACTAAGATCATATATACAATGCCACAGGGACACCCCAGCATGATTATAGACAGTGATTGCCAAAAGTTTTTAAATATGCATTTTATTAGAATCACTAAATGTTCTTCGAGAATTTAACAGCATTGTTGGAAAGGTTTGCTGAGATAAACCTACATAGAATGATTTACCTTTTTTAAGAGTAAGTTCAATCAGTTTTTGTTTTTGGTACCGGGGATCGAACTCAGGACCTTGTTGCTTGCAAGGCATGCGTGGTGCTGCTGAGCAAATCCCAGACCCATTGTTTGTTTGTTTGTTTGGATTTTTTTGGTACCAGGGATCGAACTCAGGCCCTTGCATTTGCAAGGCAGGCAGTAGCACCACTGAGCTAAATTCCCGGCCCAGTTCAATCAGTTTTGACAAGTGTATATAGCCACATGACCACAACCGTAATCAAAATATATAACATTTCCATCATCTCAAAAAATTTCCATGTCCTCTTTTGTAGTCAATCCTATCCTTCCACCCCAAGACATAGAAATCACTGATGTTTTTTGTGTCACTATAGCTTTTCCTTCTCTAGAACGTCACATAAATGGAATCATACATGATGTAATGTTTTGTGTCTGGTTTCTCTCACTTGACATAATGCTGTCAAGGTTTATCCACATTATTGAAAGTAGAAGTGACGTGTTCTTTTTCATTGCTCAGTTTATTCCATAGCATAGATGTATGTCATTCAGGTTGCTTCTAGTTCGGAGCTATTTTAACTAAAGCTGCTATGTGTATTCACAGGCAGGTGTTTGTATGAGTGTATGCTTTATTGCCTCTTGTGTAGAGACCTGAAAGTGGGGCTGCTTGGTTGTACATGAAGATTAGATTCACCTTTATAAGAAACTGCCAAGCTATCTTCCAAAGTGGTCGGACCATCCTGTATCCCTACCAAAGCTTTATGAGTTCACTTGTTCTATATTCTTAACACCACTTGGTTCTGACAGGCTTTTAAAATTCTAACCACTCTAGTTGTGGCATGGCTCGTTGTGGTTTTAATTTCCATTTCTCTAATGACTTAATGATGTTGAGTATCTTTTATGTGCATAATGACAACCCATATATCTCCTTTGGTGAGAGTCCACATATTTTTCAATTTTTCTGATTTCTTATTCATGAGGTATAAGAGCAATCTATATGGGGGCCAGGGATTTAGCTCAGTGGTTCTGCTGCCTGCCCTGCAAGTGCAAGGACCTGAGTTTGATCCCCAGTACCAAACAAAAAGAGTAATCTATATGTTCTAGTTACCAGTCCTTTATTAAATACATGTTTTGCAAATACTTTCTCCTGGTCTTGACTTGACCTCTATCTCCTTAACGTCGTTAAGGAACTTATATTAAGGAAAAAAATAAGTTTACGTATTTATATCTTTAATATAGTTAAAATATATTCCTTGACATATATTAGATTTTACTTTTAGAATATTTTAGATTTATGAAAAAGCTGCAAAGATAGTATAAAACTTCCCAAATATCCCTGTACCCCCTTTTCCACTATTATTATTTTATACTATTATGATACATTTATTATAATTAGCATCCATTTCAAAGTTTATGTCTGATGGTTCCAACATCCTGGCCATTCTTGGGTTTAGTTCTGTTGATTGTTTTTTCTTGGTAAATCATTTCCTTTCTCTTTTGTATGTCTTGTAATTTTTGACTAAATGCAAAACATTATAGGTAAAACCACAGCGGAGCCTGAGATAACTGGATTTACTTCTGAAATGAGCATATATTTTCTGCTGGGTATTCTCACAGATGATTGAGTCCATCTAAAGAGCAGTTGAGCTGAGTTTGGGTTTTGTTGTTGCTGTGGTAACCTTCAGTGCAACAAGAATTTTAAATTTCTCCCTCCATGGATTCCAGCTACCTTTGAGTATACTATGACACAGAGGTGATAGTAGATTGTTTTTAGTGTCCCCATTCAGCCATCAGCTCCTAGTAGGCCCGGCAAACATAGGCAACAATAGATACCTCCCTCTGTGCTCCTATTCTTTCCCCAGCTCGAGACTTGTTACTGCCAGCAAATCTCATGGTATGGTCAAGGAAGGCTTTTTTAATTCTCCTGATGCCTCCTTTATCTTTGATAGACCCTATTCACTGGGGTTTCCAGGATGGGGCTTTCTCAGCAGTCCTGCTCTAGGTAAAAATGGACAACTATTAGGACAGAAATAAAATAAATGTTTTCCTAGTTTATCTCTACCAGGGGAGAGTTGGGAAATCCACTTGTACCCAGTATTCAACTGACAGAGTGGTTAGCCATAGCAAAGAAGGAGCAGGTGGAACACACCACCAATCCAAGGCAGAGATTGGCAGTCACTCATGGGTCAAAGGGGTAGGACTGCTGAGAAAGCCCCATCCTTGAAGCTCCAGTGAACAGGGTCCATCAAAGACAGAGGTGACAGCAGGAGAATTAAAAGAACCCTTCTTGACCATACCATGAGATTTGCTGGCAGCAACAAGTCTCTGATGGGATAAGAAAATATAAGATATTGTAGATTATTCATCTTTTTCTCATTTCTAAAATGAGAGTAAGGAAGGGAAAAGGAAAAAGAATAGGAGGAAAAAACGAAAACAAAGTTTTTGTAAATAAGGAGGGTAAGAGGAGTTGAAGGGAGGGGAATAGGGAAAAAGAATCAAGATATACTACATACAGGTACAAATTCCCTATGAAAGATTCATATATATATATATATATATATATATATATATATATATACACACACAAACACACATATATATGTAAGAAAATAAAATGGGAGTGACGTCTTCTTGGGCCTTTTACACCCTAAGTGAAAGCTAAACTCTAGAGTTTAATGTCATTTAAAACAAGTTACAAATTCAAAAAGACATTAAAGTCCTATAGCCTTTTCATTATTTTGAAACTTTTTATAACCAATAGTTTCTTCACTATTTTGAAACTCACCTTTCCTTCTTTCCAACACAATTAAGCTACTGTTCAGTATTTGCACCTTCTGTTTGCATTCAAATATTCAGAAAGTATCCTAGTCCTATTCTCATGAAAACCACAATTTTACAGTAGAACATGGACCCAGTCCTACTGGAACCATTTAATATGCTAACCAATTCCTCAGTACAGGTGAATTTCCCTTTCAAAATGATGGCCAAGAAGGGAGTTGCAGTCAGTGGTTTTCAAGGGAATAGATTTGATACAGGACACATAAATGTATAGGAACATCTCATAATATTCATTCAAATGCAGAACAATGCAAGAGATCTGTCTACGCTAAAGACCCGAAGAATCCACCCAAGGCCCCAGATCGCATGGCAGTGTCCACAAGTCCAGCCAGAAGCCTAGTGCCCACGGCAATGTCTCTTGCAAGTCAGTATCAAGGATCTGCACCAGGAACACCCAAAGGCCAGTGCTGGAAACTAGAAAGCCTGCACCAGTGAGGTGAAGGATCTGTGCCACCTGGGTAAGAGATCTGCACTGCAGCCAGGAGGTGAAGCTCAAGGCAAAACCCAGAGCTCTCCTGAAGAGAACAGCAGCCATCCCTGGTGCCCACAGCGAGGACCCGAATTCCTCCAATGAGAACAGCCAGGTTCATATCAGGAAAACCAGCCATAGTAATGCTTCTCCTGAGAAATCAGCAGCATGCAATCTTCCTCTCTGGATCTGCTTTTATGCCATTGGCAACAATCTTCAGGTAGGTCTTCCACACCCAGAACCATGCTGACTCAATTCAGCTGACCATTAATTAATCCACCACAGGAGTCTATTTCCCCAAGTACATAACTGCTACTAACTCAATTTCAAATATGTGTTCATAATTTTAATAGCAAAAACAGACAATTCAAAAAACCTTACTCTTTGCAAAGGGGAATATTTATTAGAAATGAGTAAGTTTATTTTTATTTTAAAATTTATTATTTTATTTTTGAATTTATTTATCTTTACAAATCAAAATTTATGTATGTATACCCCTCCAAGAAAAGCTGAGAGTAGTTTTTGTGGGGAGTCTGTGCTTATGTCAAACAACTATGGAGCCACACACACGATCAAGATATTAATGAACCAAGTCCCTCACAAATGCCCATTCTTAACAAAACCAGCCTTCATGCTTTATATGTCGTCACACTGTTGTTTTGTCTTATTTTTTATTTAATTTTTCAGATTTGGAATCTAAAATAGGACTAAGCTACCCGCTAATTTTACTACCAAAGACTTTCAACTGTTTCTAAATCCCACCTCAGATGCTAAATATGCCATTCTGGCTATTATAAAAGCAACTGAAATTAACTTCTAGAAGTATTCTGAGTAAGAAAAGTAATTTGATTAAATGGCTGGCTTCACAATACCCTCTACTTTTTTAAGTGAAAGAAAAGTTGGGGATCCTAAGAATATATCTGCAACTATAATAGCAAATGAATTCAGCAGACTTAAATACAGTAAAAATATCTAAAGACCTGAACCAATAACCAGTATTGATTTTTGCAGTCTATAACTATAACAATACTGTATAGTTAATGAAAACTAAAAACTTTCTCCTTTCCTTGCCCCTGCCCTTCCTCTTTCCCTTCCTCTCACTCTTCTTCCTCCCTCCCTCCCTTCTCCTGTTTTACCAACATATAACCTGGCCAAAGTTACAACTGTGGACTGTCTCAGTGGAACAGAAGGTGCTCTTTGGCAGGAAAGACAAACTTGAGCTTCCAGTGTCTATGACAGAACATGGCATAAGCCACTGGATGTTCAAGTTTAACAGGAACTTTTGCCACTAAATTGGTGGATTTAATTCATTTATGGTTTTTTCTTAAATCTCATGATGTACATCAGTGTTTAATACACACTGAAATAATGAAGAAATTTTCTTTATCTTAAATACAAAATGTGGGTTTACTCTACCATAGCAGCTTTGAAATTTAAATTAGTATGCTATTACATTTAAAAAACAATAAAAATCTCTAAGACATATCCATTCCCTATCCCATAGCTATTTTTCATGAACTTAAAGACAGTTATTAAATGCCATAATGCAATGTTGTGTTTTGTTTTGTTTTGTGGCACTGGAAATGACTGCAGGAAAGCTCTACTGCTGAGCTACATCTTTACCTTCTATTTTTTATTTTTGAGATAGGGACTCACTAAATTGCTCACACTAACCACAAACTTGCAAACTTCTTGTCTGAAGCTCGTAACACAATGTTTTTAGGTAAAGCAGCACAGTGATATAGCCCATAGGCCATGGGGTCAGTACACCTGGTTTTCAAATGCACTTTGCTATTTATTACTGATGCTACAGTATTTATGTTACTTAAAACTCTTAAGCTTTATTCTCCTCATCTACAAAACAGGAGTGGCAAAAATAACCTCTACCCCAGGGGACTGTCGTAAGACTTAAATTAAATGATGTTGTAAAGCACTCTTCCCCAAAAATAATAACTATAAATGCAGAACTGTTATTATGATTTGGCATAGATGAGACAAGTTGTATAACTTGTACAACTCTGAAATTAAAAATGAATTTAGGTGGGAACGGAAAATAGTACTTTAACTTTCTAAACTTCACGAAGACAGCAAGAGAGGCAATTTAAGCAGAGGTATCTCTTCCAGAGGTGAAAAAGGAAAGCTAAACCTAACCATAACTAATTAACATGTGGTCAAATGAAGAATATATCTAATTATCACAATTAATGAAATCAAAGCACAAGAAAAATATTTTGAGAAAACAGCTCTTTTTCAAATTGCCACCTTTCAAAAAAAATCTTCACACTCCCTCTTACCCCACAAATTACTTTTAATATGATTTAGCAGATAGCTCCCAGCACAGAGGAGGCTTCCAGGTCAGTGTGTTAGAGCTCCCAGCCCAGAGGAGGCCTCTAAGTCAGCATCCCACAGCTCCCAGCCCAGAGGAGCCTTCTGGGTAGGCGTGCCACAGCTCCCAGCACAGAGGATGTGAGCCACGCAGGCACCAGCAGCACACCCCACCCCCATCGAAATGAGAAGACACTTAAACAAGCCTCAGAACCAGACTTCCAGATCACCTACAGCAACCCTAAGGGGAAAAGAGGTGGAACACTCTGATACTAAACCACCTGGAATTCCTGAACTAGCAACGAAAAAGGATCTGGAAAAAATGAAATTAGAAATAATTTCTCACAAAACAGCAGAGGTGCCCATAGTGTAAGACATGATTCATAAATCTAGAGAGGACACAAGATAAAAAAAAATAGAGGAGCTGAGGAACATGATGGAATCCCAACATAGGAAACAAATGGAATCCATAAAACAGATGCAAATAGATTTCCAGGAGATTAAAAACTCCATTGAAAGTCTATGCAGCAGAATGAGCCAATGTGAGGACAGAATTTCAGATACAGAAGATAAGATTGCAATTAATGACCAGGAAAAGAAAATTGCTTTAAAATTGTAAGGGACCATGAGAAATCAATCCAGCAGCTGTTAGACAGTGCAAAGAAGAATAACATAAGACTGATTGGAGTCAATGAAGAAACAGGAGAGAGTGCAGGTGACATAAAAAAAACTGTTCACAGAACTGATGGCAGAAAACTTCCCAAGTAAGGGAAAAGAACTTGACATACAGATAAGGGAGGCATATAGGACTCCAGCTAGCCTTGATCAAAAAAGAATCATAGGTATACAATTGTTAAGATTCCAGAAACCCAAGAGAAGAACAAAATTCTACAAACAGTTAGAGAAAAGAAACAAATCACATACAAAGGAAAGCCCATCAGAATCACAGCGGACTTCTCAATGCAAAGCCTCAAGGCAAGAAGAGCTTGGAGTGATGTATTTCAAGCCCTAAAGGAAAACAACCTCCAACCCAGACTGATGTACCCTGCAAAACGATCTTTCAAAATTGGTGGTAAAATAAGATACTTTCATGACAAAGAGCACCTTAGGAACTGTATGAATACCAAGCCAGCACTCCAAAAAATTTTAGACAAACTCCTAGGAAAAGACAGCAAGGATCAGAACCCCAGGAAGCCCTATATGCACTAATACAATTGTAGTGGGGGAACTCAACACCCCACTGTCACAAATAGATAGATCAACTAGACAAAAAGCAAGCACTGAAATACTAGAACTCAAACTCTTGAACAAATGAACTTAACAGATGTTTACAGAGTGTTTCACCCCAAGAAATCAGAATACACATTCTTTTCAGCTGCACACAGGTCGTTCTCCAAAACAGACCACATACTCTCTCATAGAACATATTTAGGTAAGTGCAAAGGAATTGAAGTTATCCCCTGTATATTATCAGACCATAGTGCAATGAAATTGGAGGTCAATAGCAAAAGAAACCACAAAAACTTCATAAACACATGGAAATTGAACAACACACTTCTGGATAACCAATGGGTCACACAGGAAATTAAAGAAGAAATCAGTTCCTTCAATTAAATGACAATGACAATACAACATATTGGAACCTATGGGACACAATGAAATCAGTCTTATGAGGGAAATTCATAGCAGTGAATACTCATATTAGGAAAATAGAGTGAACCCAATTAAACAATGTGATGCTGAACCTGAAGCTTCTAGAAAAAGAGCAGGAAAAACCCAAAGCTCATGCAAGGGAGGAAATTATAAAGATCAGAGCAGAAATCAATTCAAAGGAGACTAAGAGAACGATACAAAAATCAATGAAGCCAAGAGTTGGTTCTTAGAAAGAATTAACAAAATTGACAAACCCTTAGCCAACCTTATCAGAAAAAGGAAAGAAAAGGCCCAAATCCATGCAATTAGGAATGAAAAGGATGAAATTACAACAGACCCAGCAGAAATCCAGAGGATCATCCATACCTACTTTGAAAACCTACATGCCAATAAGATGGAAAACAGAAGAAATGGACAGATTCCTAGACACATATGAATTACCAAAGTTGAATGAAGAAGACCTAAAAATTCTAAACAACCCAATATCAATCAATGAAATTGAAAACGTAATTAAAAATTTACCAACTAGGAAAAGCCCGGGTCCTGATGACTTCACTGCTGAATTATATAAGACATTTAGAGAGGAACTACTGCTACTAATGTTTAAACTCTTCAACAAAATTGAAAGGGAGGCAATACTCCCAAATTCATTCCTGGAAGCAAGCATCACCTTGATCCCCAAAGCAGAGAAAGACCCAACCCAAAAAGAGAACTATAGGCCAATCTCACTAATGAACACAGATGCAAAAATCCTTAATATGATACTGGCAAATAGAATGCAGAAGATCATCAAGAAGATCATACACTCTGATCAAGTGAGATTCATCCCAGGGGTGCAGGGGTGGTTCAACATATACAAATCAATCAGTGTAATACACTATATCAATAGAGCCAAGGACAAAAACCATATGATTATCTCCATAGATGCAGAAAAGGCATTTGACAAAATCCAACACGCATTTATGATTAAAAACCCCACAAAAATTGGAATAGATGGTCTCTACCTCAATCTGAGAAAAGCCATCTATGAAAAACCAATAGCCAATATCATACTAAATGGTCAAAAACTTAAATCCTTCACACTAAAATCAGGAACAAGACAAGGATGTCCACTATCACCACTCTTGTTCAATATAGTTGTAGAAACATTAGCCATAGCAATTAGACAAGAGAAAGAAATAAAAGGAATAAAGATGGGAAATGAAGAAGTCAAATTGTCATTATTTGCATATGACATGATATTCTATATAAAAGACCCCAAGAATGCCACCAAAAGTCTTCTAGACTTAATAACCAAATTCAGTAAAGGAGCTGGATACAAGGTCAACACACAAAAATCAATAGCTTTCCTCTACATGAACAACAGACTCCCTGAGACAGAAATAGGGCAAACAATTCCTTTCACAATAGCATCCAAAAAACTGAAATAACTAGGAATCAACCTAACAAAAGAAATCAAAGACCTCTTCTCTGAAAACTATAGAACTTTGAAAAAAGAGATTGAAGAGGATATCAGAAAATGGAAAGACATCCCCTGCTCCTGGGTAGGAAGGATCAACATGGTGAAAATGGCCATACTTCCAAAACTGCTATATAGATTCAATGTAATCCCAATTGAGATCCCAGCAGCATACTTCATGGACCTTGAGAAAACAATCCAAAAATTCATTTGGAACAAGAAGAGACCCAGAATAGCAAAATCAATTCTAAGTAACAGAGACATGGCAGAGGGTATCACAACCCCCAACTTGAAACTATACTACAAAGCTACTGTGATAAAAACAGCATGGTACTGGCAAAGAAACAGACCTGAGGACAAGTGGAACAGATTAGAAGATTCAGAAACAACTCCCAACACACTCAGCCACTTCATCTTTGACAAAGGAGCCAAACACCCTCACTGGAGGACAGATGGCTTCTTTAATAAATGGTGCTGGAGAAATTGGGTTTCAACTTGCCAAAGACTAAAACTGGACCTATATCTCTCATCATGCAGTCAAAACTAAAATCTAGATGGATTAAAGAACTAAATATTGAAACCAAAATGCTGAACCGTCTGGAACAGAGGTTAGATAGAACTCTTAAAGATATTGGTGTAGGAAAAGACTTTATGAACAAAACCTCAGTTGCCTATGAACTAGCACAAACAATCAATAAGTGGGATCTCTTCTTACTAAAAAGCTTCTCCACAGCAAGAGAAACCACCAACAGTGTGAAGAGACAACCCACAATGTGGGAAAAAATTTTCACCAGCGGTCCCTCAGACAAAGGTCTACTATCTCGAATCTATAAAGAACAAAAAAATCAGACCTCCCACATTTAAAGACCCAATCCAAAAATGGGCATCTGAAATGAATGGACATTTCTCACATGAAGTAGAAATGGCAAATAAACATATGAAAAAATGTTTAACATCACTGGTCATTCGAGAAATGCAAATGAAAACAACACTGAGATTCCACCCCACTCCAGAAACAATGGCTGCTATCATGCAATCAACCAATAACAAATGCTGGTGGGGCTGTGGAGAAAGAGAAACCCTGCTCCACTCCTGGTGGGAGTGCAGACTGGTGCAATCACTATTGAAATCAGTATGGAGATACCTCAAAGAACTAGGACCGGAAGTCCCATTTGACCCTGTTATTCCTCTGCTGGGTATCTTCCCCAAAGAATTAAAAGAATCATACCACAGTGATATATGTGCGCCCATGTTCAGAGCAGCACAGTTTGTAATAGCTAAAACTTGGAAGCAGCCCAAATGCCCATCAACTGGAGATTGGATAAAGAAAATGTGGGGTTTTTTTAATAAAATGGAGTACTACTCAGCCATCAAAAATGAGAAATTAGAGACATAGCTAAATGGATGCACATTGAGGCGATACTCTTAAGTGAAATAAATAGGACACACGTGTAAATACTGAATAGTTTCTCTAGTGTAAGAAACTGAAAGTCTAAATAAGGACTAAAAGGTATAATAGATAATGTGAAATAGGAAGAAAAAGGGCAAAGGGGAAGGGGGAAGTGGGAGGGGTAGGGGAAAGGAAAGAAGGGAATGGAATTAATATGAGAAAATGAAGAAAGGGAAACAAAGTCTTTGTAGATAGGGAGGGATGGAGGGGTTGAAGGGAGGGCAGGGGAATGAGGAAAAAATAAGAACCATGACAGCATGTAAAGGTGCATATTTCCAATGATGAATGTCATTATATTGTACACCTAAAACGTACCAATAAAAGGATATACAAAAAAATTTAGCATGTCCCTCTAAAAACAGCTATGTTGCAAGTGATGAAAAATATCATACTTCCTGCCAGAGAGCAAGTGTCAGATGTGTCCCAGTCACGTGTTTTAATAAGTGATCAGAAGATCTGAAGATTCCATTCACCACCATTTGCAAGGTAAGGATGTCCATATGAAGATCATAGTAACAGAGATAAATATGCCAGCCCAAATTGTTATGCCAAAGTGTGGCAGTTTAAAAGCTCTGATTTTGAAGGACATAGAAATAAAACAGAGGTAATTCCATCAATGTAACTCCAGCTCTCTACCACCTCTTGGTATTGAAGAAGATTTCAAAGAGTAAATTACTTTGCACACCCTCTGGCTCATCTCTAAGATACAGTGCATGCAACAGGCATAGCCTAAACTTTCTTCCTACTACAGCAGCCTAATTAAGCCAGAGATACAGTGCATGTATGTAATCCCAAGGGGCAACACATCCCGTTCTTTCTTCAGATGCCTATAAATGTCAGTGATGAGGATCCAATTAACAATTTATCAAATTATCAGTTTCTTCTTTCACATTAGGTGGAACTATGCACCTTAACCTGATCCTGTAGGAAGTAAGTCCTAAGTATTGCTCTGAGGCATTTTTTTATGTAAAATATTTTCCCTTCATAAAACTCATCTATAGCTTTATTACTTCCTGGCCATGAAAATATTGCTACTACTTAAAGCAGTACTATTTTTGTCAATCAAGAACTTCCCAGAGGAGCACTTCATAATACAGCATTTTTGCATTCTACGTTGATACATGGTTACTTTAAAGTGGCTATATCCTTATTGCATGATTGATTGATGGCTAGCTTGGGAAGTGCTGTGTGTATCCATTTCTGCAAACTCAGCTGAGCTCAGCACCTGATTTACGTATCTTCTCCAGAAACATTCTACTCCTCTACTCCATTATAAATCCTTGTTTCGATGATTTTTTTAAAAGTCCATCTTTTTTACCTTCCAACGAATGTTTAAATGTAAGTCAATGTTGTTAAATTAATATTTCTTATAGAATTTTCCAATTTTATCTTTGTTACACATTAAGCTCCTGTTGGTATGCAAAGCCAGAGATTCAAATTAAAATGAAGGTCACTTCAATTTATTTTATAAGGGTTTTCAATTTGACACGGCACCTGGCAAGCACCTCTATCTGTGTCTTTCACTAAAGGAGGGTGGTTTGGGGCAGGAAAGGAGCAGACTATGGGAGGGAAGGGAGGAGTGGGAGGATAAAGGAGAAGAATGTATTTCCAGAATCTAGCAGTATTTCCTCTGCTGAACTGGAGAGTCTATGCCCTCTGGTTCAAAAGCATCTGTATAAGCCAAGAACACTAAATTATTACCTAAAATTATGTGGCTATTGCCTTTTGAGCTTGAAGCTGCCAGGCTCCATCAGAATCTTGACAGACACCACGTCTTCAAAAAGTCATTGGCAGGAAGTCAAAAGTAACGATACCATGAAGATAGCTGTTGAAGTGGTTACATGCTGATGGTAAATGGCGAGCATTACTCATGAAAGAAAAGATATAACGTAAGAGAATGTAATTATGTTCTAGGGGTAAGGTTATTATAAATACCTCATCTCAGGTGGATTCCAGAGACAGCATTTTGTGTTTTACTTCATCAAAACTATGTATAAATGGTTTCATTTAAGAAATTTTTAATGTAATATATCTCAACATAAGGTGAAGTTAGAAAAAAGTGCTTATTTTTAAGTCACTAAAAAGATAATCCATAGAATTAAATATGCATTTCCAACAAAAATTCCTACAAAATTAGGAACATAAGGATGTATTCTTAACATTACATAGGCTATCATAAAATGAGAGCCAACGACAGAATAGCAGCAAAATTCTTGCAATATTTTCATTAAAATTTAGACTAGACTGAGTAAGCCTAATTGCAATTATTATTTAACACTGCTGTATAAATTCTAGCTAATGCATTAGCACAGAACAAAGAAATGAGAGCTATAATTTCTGTAAAATAGGGGATAATATTGTGTGTATAATTATGTATAATATTAGAGCTTTACACTGTATTAAAATGAATTTTAGACAGATTACAAAGTTAAACATAAAAAACCAAAAAATAGGATATTCAGGTATATATATTAACTTATTGTGGACAAGAGAAGGGATTTGTAAGTATAAAATCAATCATAAAAATAGAAATTCATTCTCCTAACTTAAAAAAAAGGGAAATCTAAAAGGCAAACAACAAGTTTAGTAAAATATTTTCAATGGAGGCAAAATGTTGTTTTTATCAAAGAATTTCTTTAAATTTTGAAATGAACACTCATCGATAGAATGGCAAGTAGAGGAGCTAATAATTTAAGATAAGGTCATCATATTGGGAACAACTTTACAATCATTAAGTTATATATGGTACCATAAATATTAAGTAGATGTTTTAAATGATTACAAAGTATCAGGTATTATATGAGGCCCATTTCTTATAAAGGCTCACTGATTCATCACAGTAGCCTTAAGAAGATTACTGATGTTAATATTAAACCTATTTTGTAAATGAGGACATTCAGGTTTAGAGAGATGAAATAACTTGTCCAAATAAATAGCAAAGAAAAGTCTAACTTAATTCTTTCTGAATCTATACTGTCTATGTTCCTCCAGCTCAAAAGAAATACCTTTGAAATTATCAATAACATGTAATATGTAAGAATTTTACATTTCTGAATATCCAATAAAACCCATAAAATTCTTTTTAAATTAATTTTATTGGTACACTTTAGATATACATAATTTTTACATTCATCATAAATCTGTACCTGTACATAGTATACCTTCATTCTTTTCTTCCCCTAATCTCTTCCCCTCCCTTCAACCACTCTTCCCCCTTTATTTACAAAATAAACTTCCATTTTTTCCTTTTATTCCCTTTTTTCCCTTTTCCCTTCCTTCCCTTACCCCTCCCCCTCCCTTGTTCCCCTTCTCATTTGAACATTTTCTTCCTACTTCCCAATATCTGTCATCCATTTTGGTCCTTTTTATAGTTTCTGTTTCTTACACAAGAGAAACAATGTGATATTTAAACATGTGTGTCCAATTTTTTTTCTTCAAAATATGGTCTCAACGTTCATTCATTTACCTAGAAATTTCTCAAGTTTATCCTTTATGGTAGAGTAGTTCTCCATTGAATATAAAAACCACATCTTCTAAAACCCATAAAATTCTAAACTAAAACATCCTCTTTGGGAAAATCTTTGCAACTTCCATAAAATAATGATCACTGTCCTTAATATCAAAAGTGCTCTAGGGGCCAGGGATTTAGCTCAGTGGTTTCAGCGCCTGCTGCGCAAGCACAAGGACCTGAGTTTGATCCCCAGTACCACCCCCCCCAAAAAAATCAAAAGTGCTCTTGCAAAGCAAACAGAAGTAGAAAAAATAAGCAAACACCATGAACAGACCATACATAATTATAATACCAAAAATATAAACATAAAATTATATAAACTGGTAGTCTAAGAAATGCAGATTAAAGGATAAAATGCCATTTCTCAAACATGACATTTTTAAATGATGAAAATTATAATAATCAATAGTAACATGGGTGAGGGTTTAACTAAATAAGAGAATGCCTAAATTAATCATGATTGACTTAAGACAGACTACGCTGTAGTATTAAAATAATTTTTCAGAGCAAGAGCATAATGGCTAAATGTTGGTTAGAGGGTACAAGGTCTCAAATAGACAGAATAAATAAATTCTGGAGATACACTATACAACATGGTGATTGTAGTTAATATTAATGTATTGTATAATTGAAAATTGCTAAGAGATTAGATTGTAAATGCTTTCATCACAAAACCATAGTAAATGCATAGTGTAATGGATAAGTTAATAAGCTTGATTTAATCTTTTATGATGAATACATATGTCAAAACACCACATTGTATACTATAACTATATATAAATTTTATTTGTCTATTATAGCTTAATAAATCTGGGAAAAATTATTTTCTCATGATACATGCTGACAGAGAAATAGCTCTACCCTTATCAGTATACAGTATGATACTAATTTTGCGCATCTGTACAAAGCATGTTCTTACACGAAATGCAATGTAATGTGATGTTAGTAATTTTAACTCAGGCCATTTAAAATTTCTCTCAATCCTCTTCACTGTTCTCCAAATTTTCTCAGTTCAGAGTATTTGCTTTTCAACAGAAACATTTATAAAATTTTGTTACAAACATGATGATGTATTCACCATCAATAAGAACACTTTAAAATGGAAAGTGCCTTCAGAATCTACAAAGCAACTTCATGTATATTATACTATTTAATTCATACTAAAACTGTGAGATAAATATTAGCACCGCTTTGCAGAGGAAAATTCTTCTCTCAATGATCACATTTCTTTATATTTTATGCTGACAAAGCACAGCGAAGGACTTGCGCCAGTTATAGGCAATAAAAAGGTCCTAAAAAAACAAAACTTTTTATTGGGAACATGCCCTAACAATAATTCTAAACAATGTCCCAGAACACAAAGAAATCTTTTGCTGGGCTAAATAATTGCTGTAGTTGCCGCTGAGTTTTGAGGGTCTGTGTGTAAGCTTCTAATTAGCATCTCTTATCGCCTGTCTTAATTAGCATCTCTTATCACTTGTCTTTTAATAAACATTACAGTCTTCACGGAAGTTAGCTCAGACACTCTCAGTTATACATCTGGCTCCAAACCCACAGGCTTGGTTACAGAGTCCTTTAGGAGAGTAACTTCATAAAGCTGCTGGGCCTGCCTTACAGTACTACATATTCCTGAGTTAAGCAGTCAGTTTGAAGCAAACAATGATAGCACCATGACTTGTAAAAAATGAAAAAAATAAGACTTGGATTGCTTCAAGTGTTGTTGAAGTTTGTGATCCTCGGAAGGTATTTTTATGTGTTTATTTATTTTGGGGGTTTTTTGTTTGTTTTCTGAGACAGGGTCTCACTATGTAGTTTAGGCTGGTCTTGAACTCACTATGTATTCCAGGTTGGCCTCAAACTCATGGTAATCCTCCTGCCTCAGCCTCCTGAGCACTGAGATTACAGGCATACACCACTACACCCAGCATGGAATTTTTATTTGCGCTAAAAATTTTATTCTAATGTGATCATTTGGAGTTTTCATGTGTTTAAAATTTTAAACAGTACGACAGAATACAAACTGCAAAGTACAAATGCTTTAAGTGTATATCCAATTCAACAGGCGAAATACGTTTTAATAAATGTGAATACGTTAAAATTAAAATATCTTCCTTCTTCTAATTGTTCATTGCTTTAAAACCACTAAAGGAATCGTTACTGTGTATTATTACATGGATATTACTGACAAGTTCCAAATGAAGTAGGTTTTATTTTGCTTGTATTTATAACTTTATGGAAATGTAACAGTAAGCTTTTTAGTGAACCTCAAACCATTTATTTCAATCAGAAGCAATAATGAAATCTCCGTAAACTATTAGATGTCACTTAGTCTTTTTATAAGACAGATTGTATGCTTAATGCCTTTTGGCATGAGTTGCAGTTATTGCCCCTTAATAGTTTTTATATTGACTACACTCAAGGATTCCCTTCGTTCTCCCTGGACTCCCAAGTCCAAATCAGCAGTTGATATGAAACAGCATTATTTCACAGAGCTCAGAAAAGAACTGATAACTCAGTACTACTAGTAGAAATAATAAGCTGTGACTGTAGCCAAGGTCTCAAAGCTATTTCTAAGGTTACACAGGCTATAACCTTGAAAAGCTATAACCATCATGGCTCCTGGTGTGCTTTCTTTCACACTAGACAACACTCTTCCAAATGCCTCAGGACAGCCTTGCGGATCTCAAGGACCAGCCCTGGTCAAATCCATATCGTCTGATTTACCCTACTTTAGGACAGTTCACTAGATCACATTGCTGGTGACCTAGAATCTGAGCATGTGCATAATCTGGAAAGAATTTCATTTTTATCAAAATACATTTCTTCTCTCTTTTTTCACAGCATGCCTTACTACATTAGAGGAAACATGATTCTCTTCTCAGGAGAAGGCACCCTTAATTCTGTACCCCTGACTTTAGTATCTTTCTTTCACTTAGGAGTAAGGAAAGAGGAATGAGTTCAACTGTACCCCTTTAAGACTTGACATGGCAGTGTGGGGAAGATATTTCTAAGAACAGCAGGACAAGCCAGTGAAAGCCCTGAGAACACCATTATGCTGCCCAAATGCTGAGTAATACACTGAGTGTCATTCAATTTATGAAGCCTGAACAGTTTTACCTAATTCCTCCCAAGTAGGGTCATGAACACCTTCACAGTAATTACCATTTGGAAGACACCATGACCAATGCCTTGTTTGTTACAAATACTAGGAAACCAACTTTTGCATTTTGAAAAGCCCTTTCAGGAACTCCATATCTGTAAACATGGATACACACTAAGAATATGGCCTTGCCACCACTGTAGATAATCCAAAAAGTGTTTGCAGGCATACATTCTGGAAGTACTTTGAGTATAAACAATGCATAATCTTCCAATTAACAGTTTTAAAGGTAACAAACTAATTTTGAAAATCTAAATTTTTAAATATTATTTTTTAAATCATCTTCATTATCGTATCCTCAAGCACACAGAAATGACTGGGCATTGTTTAAACTAAAAATCTACCATGGATTTATTACCAAATACCAATATCAGAAAGGAGATTTAGGCTAGGAGGTTTGTCTGCATTCAGCTCTTCTGTGTGTGTTTATGGAGGCTGTGATAACCAAGCAAACCTCAGTAACACAGGCAAGTACTTACCATAAGCCAAGCTATTCATCTGGCAAATGCTCTTTTCTCAACACCTGTCAGTAGCTCACCAGAAACAGTTTGCTTTCAGCTGGCAAGGACAACAATACACCTTCACTGTTCCACCTCACAGGTATATCAGTTCTCTAGCTCTATAGCACAATTTAGTCTTCAGGGATATTCATCACCTTTCCCTTCTGCAAGACTTCACACTAGCCCATTATATTGATGATATGCTGCTTGAACATAGAGAGTGTGAGCTGAAGCAACTACTTTAGATTTATTGATAAGACATTTGCATACTGAAAGGTAGAAAATGAATTTGTAACAATTCAGAGGCCTTCTACCTCAATGGAATTTTCAGGGGTCCAGTGGTGCAGGGCATATCAAGATATAGCTTCTAAGGTGAAGAATAAGTTGCTGCACCTGGCCCCTCCTACAATGAAGAAAGAGGCACAATCTCTAATATCCATATTTGGGTTTTTGACACAATGTATTTCACAAGTGAGTGTGTTACTCCAGCCCATTTACTATGTGACCCAAAAAGCTGCTGGTTTTGAGAGCAGGCCAAGAACAAGGGAAGGCTCTACAGCAGTTCCAGGCTATTCTGCCACTTGGGCCATAGGATCCATCAGACTGTGAAGTTTGAGGTGTCCATGGCAGGCAGGTAAGGAGACTGTCTGATGCGCTACTACAGATGAATCACAATGCAGGCTCTTAGTATTTTAGAGCAAGACCCTGACATTCCCTTCATCTTGGACTTGTAGCCTCTAAAACTGTGAAAGAACAAATTTCTGTTGTTTTAAACACCCACTTTGCGGTACTTGTTGGGGCAGCCCTAGGCAATGGATACAAATTTTAATCTAATGACTTCATGAGTATAAGCTCATCTCCTCTCCATAACAACTCTATGAGGTAGTCATTAGTGTGTCCCTTCTTTTCAGAGGAGCCAGAGCTGACCTAGCACAGAACAGAGCTGACACTTGAATTGTGCAGTTTGGTTCTGAGCCTGTACTCATAATCACTACACCAGGTCAGCAGAAAAGAAGAATGTGAACATCTGGTGCTCTTCTTCCCTGAAAGAACTCCATGAGCTGCCAGAACTCATAGAAACTATTTCTCAAGCTGAGATCAACACCAACTCACTGCTAGTGAGGGAAGGTGGTAAGTGCAGGAAGAGTAGGTGACTGCTTAGTGTGTGAGTTGAGAGATGCCTGGGGTACCCACAAACAGCTGATATTCTGTGATAATTCATTTTGTTAGTGGTGTCTGGCTCACTGAGAATAAGCACCTCCTCAGATTGTGTACCATGGTTGCTTAACCTGCCTCCCTCACCTCCGGCAGAGACATTCTTTTAAATGTCCTACAGGACCAACATTTTAATTCCCAGTCCTCCTTCAACTGCTTTTAAGGAATAAATATATTTTGATTTTTTATTTTCACCATTATCTATAATCAAATTTTCACCAAAGTTGACACTTTTACATTTAAAATAAACAAAAGTCCAAAATTCTATAACCCTTGATGTTCGTAGGAATAACACTCAATTTGGATATGGTGCAACTACTACATGTCAGGTACTGGGTCAGACCCTCCACACACAAGCAAGAACTGCATCTGTCTGGCTCCCTGAAATCTTAACCCTAGAGCTTACTTAGTACATGGCACATGCTCAATATTTGTTAAGTGAAAGGAAGGAGTGAAGCAAGGGAGGGAGCAAAAGAGGAACATACAAGTGAATGGATGGACAAACAATGAATGACTAGGACACATGGACAGATGAACAGATGGGTGGATGACTAAAAGGCAACTTGTGTGAAACTCCATTCATATGAAACTGTAAAGAGCAAGAAAGCAGCAGCCCCACCACCACCCAAGCTTGTCCTCCTACCCCTTCTGCCCACAGTTTTCCAATCAGGGACTGAAAACAAAAAGCCTACAGGATCTAGGCTGAGGATACTGACTGAGTTAGAAACACTGAAGTTGCCAGCTTCAATCTGTCCTTATAATATCACAAAGCCAGCAGGAATTCTGCGGAGGAGTTACACTTATTGTCACTGCAGCTTCTGCCAATAAGCAAGGCAAAAACTCCAAAGGATACAGCACATCTTTGCCAACCTCTCTTTCCTTTCTACATCCTTCTTCTGTGTGCTCCACACACAGAAGTCTTCATGTCACCTTTCTCTCTCCAAATTCCATCATCCTAGGATATTTCTTTAGAGTGAGAGATGTTAAGTGGAAGCCTTATTACCACTGAGTGTTGTTAATTAATTCAATTCAGACTAAGGTGTGAATGCTTAACCCTCCTACAGCATTATTAAATAAGATTATACTAACTCAAACAGTGTCAACTGGTAGATGTGGCAAGGAGGTAATTTCAGAGAAGAAATTTAGAAGCTAACCACTGTCTACCCTAGGAACCATCTTCTGCCTTTTCACATCCACTGGAAAATAACACCTTTACAACCCCAAGCCTGTCACACCTACCCCAAACCCCATTTACAAGCACTGCCACAACAAAACATTACACATCACTGATACCCTGCAGTCCAAACATATGAACGGTGTTGGGCGTGTGTGACCACGAATAATCCTATGAATTGTATAATTATAAACATGAGATCATAGCATATAATATTTGTATGTTAGCACAGTGTTCTCCTTAAACTTCCAATTTTTCCATCTCCCCTCTTGCTTATATCATTTGGTTAGAAAGAAAAAAAGGGGGGGCCTTTAGTGGAACCCTTCTGATTCCCCAGTATCCTCACTCTTTTCTTCTCTGACACTTCCAGTGCCCGGGGCATGGTTCCCCTCACCTCCTCCATGCCCTTACTCTCTTGAGTGACCTCCTTTTTGCCATATCATCACCATCTCCCTTTCTCTGGCTTCCTACCACCAACACACATGCTCCAGTTTCCCTCATTCATAAACACAAACCCCTTCCAAAGTCTCCCTTCTTCCCTTAGCTGTAGCCTTAGTTCTATCCTCTCAACCTCCATTAAAAAGTAGTGCCTGCCCGCTGCCTATGTTCTCATTGGTCACATCACCTATATCCACCAAGGCCCTGATGGCACGGTTGCTATGTCCCAAAGATTTCCATTTGTATCCTACCTGACCATTACCTGATCTTTTCCTCCAGTCCCTCCTCCTTGAACTTCTACTGTTTACAGTGGCTTCCAGAGCACTCACAACTTCCTCCTGCCTTCCTACTCTCTCTCTGCTCACTAGTCCCATGGTCCTTGATCCTTGCAAATTAAGTCGAATGCACTACCTGTTCATGGTCTTGTGTGCTTCCTATCATCACATTTCATTCTTATTGTTCATTCTATTTTATGTCTACCCTGCTAGACCCTACAATCTCTGACAGAAGGGTTTCTGTATCCTGCCAACCACTACAACCTGGAGCCCAGAAGAATGCATGGCAGAGAGAAGCCTGGTTAAAACAAAATTTACAGACAGATAGATAGATAGACAGACAGACACATCCCCATTTTACAAAGGAAGAAATAATAGCAGTCCAGCTACATACAGGGCAGACAAGGGACTCTTCCAATGTCCTCTGATTTCAAGTCTGATGATCTTTCCAAGCTCCTGATTCCAAAGCTATAGACTTCCTTTGGAAAAACTTGTTTCTACTTATATTGCAACTCACTGATCTCTGAAGAAGGAAATCTTTTCACTTTTTTTAGGTGTGTCTTGGGAAAACTCAACTTTACTCCTCTGTAAGAGACTCACTATTCCTGCCTTGATCATCCTTGGTTATAAACCATTTTAAAGCCATCTAATAGTCTCAACCAAGTGCAAAATCACAAAGATCAATGATGGAAATGATTGTAAAGGATTTAGAAGCAGCTCTACCAAGCAAAATTCCATATGCACATAGTGACTACTACACATTCTGATCATGACAAAGCCAAGGAATCTGGAAAAACTACAACACATATCACATTTTAAAGAAAAAGTCCTAGCACTGTTCATAAGGAACCAGGCTGAGTCAGAAAATAAATTCCTCAGTAATTTAAAATCAAAAGAGGAGGGCCCGGGAATTTAGCTCAGTGGTTCTGCCACCTGTCTCACAAGCACAAGGTCCTGAGTTCAATGCCTGGTACAAACAAAAAAAATCAAAAGAGCAATGTACATCTAAGCAACACATTCCAAATGAACAATGTGATCAACTACTACACACAGTTTTGTGTACATTAATTTTATTTTAATTTTTACATCAGTGTGTATCATTCTTTCTTACAATGAAGTCTGTCAGCACCATTTTTGGGGGGTTTCCTAACTGAACATCTATGAAGGAGTTCATAAAAACATATCTGCTTCCATTTTATACATCAATTTGAGGAGAATTAATATATATAGAAAGTGAATAGAGGCATATCTTTATATCAAACATTGTTATGGGATTTATATAAAATCAAAGTTGACTGAAATAACACTTTACATAGAAATTAAACAGTGCTGCAATGTAAGTTGAAATTTTCACATACAAATCTGACCTACAAAATGCATTTTCATGTCACTCACTGATCTAACCAAGAGTCCACAGTTCAAAGCCTACATTCAGACACTCCGTATCATTTAAGTCCTTTTCAGCGTCTAAGTTTGATACTTGAGCCTATCTGTTTTGCTTTGTAAGAGTAAAAACCAAAATGTGTTCTTCATGCCTCACCTCCAGCCCCCAGCCTTTCTGTCACGTCTGCCATGTCACAGAGCAGTTTTCCCAAAAGCTAAGCATATATATACCTTGGTCTCTGTGTCTCTTCATGGCCAGCACTTGCACTATGACTCCCAGCTCAAATGCATCTTACTTTCTAGAGGGTTAGTAATGAGCATTAAATTGACCTCATCTTCCTGGTGTCCTAAACTAAGTTTGTGACTGCTGACTGGGATCTCTTCCCTTTACTGGACACCTTCTCATGCCAACTACCCCGGGGGAAAACTGATCTCTTCCTTCTAGCTTCTCATACACATCAGTGGTACAGTCCAAGCAGCTAATTGCAATATATGCTTAAGTAGAGGCAAACCATCCTCCTGGCCTGTCCTAAAACAAATTAGATTCTCGAGCAGGTTATCTCATTTGCCCCCTTTACTGCGAGATAACAGATGGATATTACACTTCTAATTTTGCACAAAGCTTTCACCTAAGCTTCCTTAACCCCAGCCATTGTGACCTTCACTTAAGACTCAACTGTAGAGTCTAAACCAACCCAAGGACTCAAGGCACCCGTGTGACACTTAGATCATCCCCATTTCCCCATCAGGGTGATGTGTTGGCTGTCCCTGCCAGCTGAATATTCTTGCCATCATTTTCTTCCCTGGCTTCTCCAAGTCTTGATTTTCAAACTGAGGCATTCCTTTCCCATAGCACTCCAGCCAACCCTGAGGGTTACCTGTGCTTCTCTGCCTAGCGAGGACTCCACTGAGATCTAAACTGAGGGGACGCAAGGCCAGAGGCAGAAAGCAGGCTGTTGTGAAACAGCATTTTCTGTTACTTAATTATTCAAAGCCCACTGTGCATTTCAACCTTTCTCACAGAGCAGCTGTCAGAACTTACACACTTACACACTTACACACACACACACACACCCCATGGAGAATTTCTCTTTAGGGACTAAAATGCCACTTCCATGTGCTATGTCCTCCTCTCCCAAATGCATGTCCACTCGAACCTCCTAGAAGTCACAGTTGTACCTGCTTCATCTCTTCTGGATGAATTCTGACCCTGGGGCCTCCACAAAAGCCCTGTGGCCCTGTTATCTGCGACATCTTCAGCACCTCATTACCCCCAGAACTCTTAGGCTTATGGAACGTGTCTCGAGTGGACCCACACGTGTTTTGTGTTTCAGTGATTCCCCACCCCCACCCCGCCCAGGACGTTCAGGTTAATGGTGCACTTCTCAAATCTGCAGCAGCGCTAGGATTCGGTTATATGGAATCAAGAGCAATGGGGCCCGATCTGATGAAAGTTCACTAATTTCCCTTGGGAGTTTCTCAAAACAAAAAAAAGAAAAGAAAAGAAAGAAAAAGGGAGGTCGAAAATAACGGAGGTAACTGTGAAGCCTTTTTTTTTTTTTTTTGCCCTACCCTTCAGACCCAAACACTGTTACCCTACCACGCAGACGTTAAGAATTCCATTTGGCCACAAATCCAGATCCTTAACAGGTGAGCCCCCAGGGACTGCACTGAGACTTGGTCCTAGTTTGAACTTCGTATCTGGGTGCGGGATCTTGTCTTGCCAACCACAGATGACACCAACAAGAAGGAATAAAGAGACAATACAGACAGAAAACCAAGGAGAGTCCCAAACACCCTAAGCATCCTGGACTCCCCGTGGCTGCCACGCCCAAGCGAAAGCGACCTGGCCTCCTCCCCTCCCGCGCGCGCTCCAGACCGCCCGGGCGGCGCACCCTTACCTTGCGGGAGTACGGGGGCTTGCTCAGGTGGATGCCGTCACGGACGAGCTTATCCCTGATCATGATCTTCAGCTTGAGTTTAGGGTAGCTCACCAGCTCCCTGCTGCGGGGGGCGGTGGTCTGGGCACGAGGGTCCCCGCGGGTGCCCTGGGACGCGCCGCAGCACGGCTCCCCCCGGCGGCCGGCGGGGACGGAGTCCACGGGCGACGCGGACTGCGGCTCAAGGGTGAAGTAGAGGCCGGCGGCGGCGGCGTCCTGCTCCCGCAGACGGCGCACGGCCTCCAGGACGCGGCGGCGGTGCGCGGGCGCCAGCACCCCGATGGCATCCAGGTCCGGGTCCCCGATCTGCTTGCACACCTCCAGGTCATCGTAGCCGTTATCCACGAAGGACTCCGCGTACTGCGGGAGCTGCAGCGCTTTCAGCCACTCGTAAACTATGTTGGTGCACATGCTGGGGCCGGGAACCCCGCCGGCGGACACCTCCCTTCACCCGGGAGGCACCAGCTCGCGGAACTTTGACTCCTTCCTCGAAGGGGGAAATGAAATCACAGTAAAGTTTTCCTGCTAAAGAAACACTCAGGCCAGAGACCCGAGCCTTCAGAAGCGGCGAGAGAGGAGAACGTTTGCACTCACCAAAGTGAATCCCAGAGCATCCGCGAGCTCGCGGCGCGGGTCTGGGCGAGCGCTCCGCGGCGCGCCGCCCCTGGATGCGCAGCCGCGGGGGAGGGGCGCGGCGCCGCGCGGGGCGGGGCAGGCGCACCTCTGGGCGGGCGCGCGGTCAGCGGGGTGCCCCTGGCCGGGACGGTGCCCGGGCTGCTGGCCTCATCGCGCCGTCCGACCGCCGCGGCCGGCGACTGCATGCGAGTCCCGCGCTGGGGAGGCGGCTCCTCGTGGCCCCCGGGAGCGCCGCTTCTTCACCAGCGCCGGTCACCGTCGTCCTCCCCGCGAGGTGCGGGTGGCTTTGAGGGTGGCAGGCTCCAGGGGCTGGCTGCCTCGGGTGGCTTTTGACATTTCTTTTTAATCGGACTTCTGCAGCCCGTGGAAGTCTCTGCGCTCACCTCTTCCTGAGCCTGTCTGACGCCAGTGCTGCGTGCCCAAGGGCACGGCCCCGCCACCCCACAGGGCTGGGCGAGGCTGCGAGGTCAACGTGGCTGCGAGGTCAACGTCCCTGCGCGCAGATAGGTCCGCGTTGAGTCCTCCTTCCTCGGAGCCCACGCTCACGCTGCAAGCCGGCGATCTGGCTGCTTCTGTGGTCGCCTGAGCTGTGCCCCGAGCGGCGGCACTTCGGCGGGCGGGTGGGTGCGACTTGGGGACCGCCCGCGTCCAGCCCCTCCTCGCCACAGCTGGGCGCGCGGCGTGGCGGGGAGGCTGCCGCTGCTCCGGCCCGGCGCGCCCTACCTACCGCCCCAGACCTGCGAAAGTTTGAGATGGATTGTACTTTCTCCCTGGCGAAGGCATCCCGCCTGGTCCCCTTTCCTGCTTTCTGCCAAGCAAGACCTTTATGGGCCCTACGCTTTCTCTCCGGTGTCCCCGCCCTGCACTGGGCCCGGGCACGAGGGTAGTTCAGCCTCTGGGAACGCGCGAGGCGCTCAGTCCCGGGGTCGGAGCTGGGTCTCCTGCCCCAGGATCCCGTGCAAAGCAATACTGTGCACCACCGTGTAGCTGGATTCGAGGGGACGGCAGGACAGCTCTTCCCGCGGCACTTCCTTTCCAGACAGTAACCAAATCAGCCGCCTTTTCCCGTGGTACGGTTCAAGGCCAGAGCAAGCTTCTGGGGTGGGAACGCGAGCGGCAGGTGGAACAAACCGCGCTGCCGGTGTCTGACCTCCTGTTGGGGGAAAGGGAAGCGAGCAGCCCTGGAGACAAACGCTCTCTCTTCCCTTTTCGCAGAGGTGCGATTCAACTTCACATCTGGACTATTTCAGGACCTGACCCAGACCCTTTTTCTGAAGAAGTCCCGTGGGGCGTGCCTGCCTCCCGCCCCGACCTCGGGAGGTGAACAAGTGGCGATTCAGGGTCTGGCGCGCGTTTGGCTCCTGAGAGTGTGGTCTTTCCTTCGCTATGTCAATAGAGCTTACTCCCTGTTGAAACACAGACCCCTTAAAAAAAAATCAGATGATGCCGAAGAAAATACCCGAAGGGGGTGCAGCCCAAAGGCTCCCTGCAGTTCAAGGGGAACCCGGGTTCTCTAGCTCCGGACCCGGGAATCTCAAATTCAAAACACCTTCCAGAAAGGACCCTATCTGCCGTATATTCCTGGGGAGAGGCACGCGTGACTGTTTCTGAGGCTGCTGGCGGCCCCAGCACCGGTCACCCAGGCCCCCCCTTTCTGAAGCCCTAGCTAAGGTCGTGCACTCTGGTAAGGTGCAGGGCGCCCAGGCGCTGGGATGCGGGACGAGACCAGGGCCGCGCTCTTTCCATCGCCAAAGCAGGTGCACAGTGCCCCCTCGCGTCGGTGCCGGGGAATTTTAAGGCGTTGTCCAGGTGCTCCAGTCGCGCGGAAGAAAGTAAGCTTTATGACTATCCATTAGCTCCCCGCCACCTTTTAAAAATATAGATGTTTATATCACGTTTGTCTCTATCCCAACGCTCCCTCATA
Source organism: Heterocephalus glaber (assembly GCF_053883595.1). Taxonomy (NCBI): domain Eukaryota; kingdom Metazoa; phylum Chordata; class Mammalia; order Rodentia; family Bathyergidae; genus Heterocephalus; species Heterocephalus glaber. The sequence goes on from NW_028258368.1 coordinate 8,431,834, forward strand.
AAGGCTTTTGATATTTAAAAAGAAAATGTTCCCGTAGTAGTTTGAATTATGCTGCTGTGAAGCAGGTTATAAGCAAATATTTATTGGGAAATCAGTAATATGCCAAATACCTATACATCTCTATCTGTATACCTGTCTGTATATCTATCTATATACCTACTTATCTCTCGGTATGTGTATATATATATATATATATGATAAGTAGTATATTATTCAATATCTTACAGAAGAAGAAACAAACTTCACAGCAGTAATTTGCCCAAGGTGTCAGTGATCTCAGCAGAGCAAGAGGAAATAACTCAGGGCCACCTCCCAACTGTCCTTCACCGTTGCCAGTGCATACTGTGTAATACACAGAGCACTCTGCCTTTATAGACGGAGAGGCTTCAAACTCAAGGGTTTTTCCCTGTTTTTTTCTTTCCCAAGTTGTGTGAAAAGTCCAACAGTACTATTTAACAGTTCTTTACTTTCTTATACATGGCCTCTTCCCCTCGGGGAGCTTGAGGAGATTCATTGTCTCATTAATCTTCAGGAGAGGCAGTGAGTATTTTAATTTCCATTTTACAATTAGAGAAACTGGTTCGGAGGACGAATAATGACTTGCCCAAGGTCATATAGTAAATCAAGACAGAGACAAGAACAAGCCTGTCTTGTCGGAGTATCTCCCAACAGGCAGCAGTGACTCTCCTTTATTTATGTGCAAAGAACCATCCAACTAGGAAATAAGGCATCCTGTGATCTCTGGAGGGGAAGCCTCTTAGAAGTTAATCATTTGCTAATCTGTCATAAATAAAAACCTACTCACTTTTGACCTTGAGGAAACTTGGTGCCTAGAGACTTCTCTAGCCTGAGTGATGGAGACCTTTCTTTTCTGGATTCCCCTTCTACTTCTCCCACACTTGCTCAAGTCTTCCATGTGTGAACCCCCAGGCCTTCTGTCATTCTTCCGCTGACCTTAGTATTTGGAACCTCTTCCTAAATTTCATTCTAGAGGCTACTATGTCTAATCACAAATGCAGGACAGCGTGTGTCTGTGTTTCCCGTAGAGACACATAGCTGAAATCCACAGTGAACACTGGCAAGAACAATGACTGGCTAATTTTAAGATTCAAAACTGTAGACTTTTAGAGCTGGAAGGCCATTCCATATTGTCTCTGGCATCCAGATTTACATAGAGGAATCAGAAGCCCAGGAAAGCTAAGTTACCTACCAAAGGTCCCATGTCCGGTACAGGACAGGATTAAGACAAGAACCCGGTCTGGTTCTCACCTTACTCTTCGAGGTGAGGTGCCCTGCATTACCTTATCTTCACCATGAGCACCCCGCTGCTATCAAACTCAGTCAGTTACTCCTCAGATGTTCATTAAGCAGACATTGCAAGTCCAGGCACTGAAGCAGAAAGAGAAGAGTTTTTCTTCGTTAATTGGAACTAGAGAGATTTCAGCATATGAAATATATAAGAATAAACTGACAGCTTTTTTATATGTTAAAGAATTGTGAAGATTACAAAGGTACAAAGATGCTATTTTCTTCTATTTTTATTATTATCCAAATTCTGTAAATCACAAGATTAGGCCAAATTTGAAACTGAACTTTATTGAACATCTAGACAAAAATGTACATTAATAAGTAACTGCCTGTCATGACCCTAGTAACAACCTTAAAACACCAAATTAATTTACCCAGCACACACTGTGGTACACAGATAACTGTAAATTGTTGAATAATAATGCTTTGTTAAAGATTCTTTTCTTTAAATAAAAAACTTTGAAACATATACCAGGCCAATTATTATTGAATATGATTGGGGTCAGACTTCTTTTGACAGAAAGGACTCCTTCCTTGCCTACTGAAAAGCACTGGGAAAACAGCTTGTGGAGAAAGTATCTTTCTTTGCACTATTTTGGAACTGTTTTGTGATAATAATAACTATGGCAAAATGTAAAGTTAACACTGACCCTCTCTGAGTAATTAATTAATCATTATATGCAAGTTTTAAATTCTAAATATTGAAAAACAGCCTTTTTGCTTTGCTCAGTGATTTGATTTGAGGTTACAGAGTGAAAAATAATTTGTTTTGAAATTTTCTTGGTGCTGCATAAGGTTTCATACTATTTTATTTAGAAGATAAATGTTCGCATCTAGTGTGTATAAAAATCAAATTCCATTAACATCTATTAAACATCAGTCCCCAGGGTGTCTAGCTTGTAAAAGTCAAGGTTATATAATATTAACCCTAAAATACTAAATATGCCTCACCTCTTTTAACCATGAGCTACAAAGCATCAAGAAAGAACATGTGCCACAGGAGGAAACGAGAATAATGGACTTGAGTGATGGAACAGGCAATCTGTTCTCCAGTGGCTGGGAGGGAGGCATGGGGCTGGCACCTTAATTAGGGGCAAGGCAGGTGGGGGTGTCTGTTAATATGCCTGAGCTGTAGACATTGCATTTGTGTGTGATAACACATACATGAAAGAAGGAGAGACAAGGAGCAGTAGGGAGTACCAGCAGGATGCCATTAGATTATTCATTGCTGTTATAACAGGCTTTTCTTTCTTTAAAGAAGAAACAAAGGGAGTAAAATGTGTGTTCTAGAAGTCATAGACTTGGAGGTCACTAATAGAAACAGTGCCAAGCAAGATACTGTATTAGTGAAAAAAAAATGAAAGGAGATTCATTTAAAAACTCTTATCTTCTCATCTCTGATAATCTCCAGAAGTTGTATATCTTGATATGCACCCAAGAAGAGAAGGCAAAGATGAATCTAGTGTTTCCTGGAGGTAAAAAATGGTTATTGGTCCAATATTTTATTAGATAAAAATAGATAACTCTTAGAAGTACCTCTTTCTTTCTGCCCTTTATTTCAAGTCAGAAAATTTAACACATAAGAAACACGTTGTGCAACCTTATACAAGTGAAATGATATTGATAAAAGCTATTTCGGACAAGTACAAGTTACTTATACATATAGTCACAACAATGAAATCACTCACTTTGTGACCAGTTGTCCAACTTGAATAAGCAATAATCATTCCCATCTAAGGTTTTTCTTTCCATTTAGGAATTGGGACAAGTAATTCCATGGCACCTATTTCCTGAGATCTACCTGGCCCCTGGTGAAAAAGAGATGTGTAGTCTTCTCTTTGTGTAAGCAAAGTAATTTCATCTTTGCTTTAAAATTTTTATTTCTTTTTCTTTTATTTGGTTTAAATTTCCCTTTGAAACATACACTTTACAACATTTGAATCCTTAACTTATAAGAAACTTGCCCAGAATCAGAGCCCTTGTGAAGCCTGTAGCCTTGCCCCTTTGCAGGTTTGGGAAGAGGTGGAGTGGAGTGCATGGCCATTCTGACACTATCTCCAACCTTGAGATGATTTTTTTTATAAATGTATGAAATCATGGCCATGCAAACACGAGATCTGATTGGAGCAGCAAATCTGTTGATCAGCAAAGCCCAGTTTCTAGATGTGTAATTGAAAAATTCAGGCATAGGAAATGCTCTGAATATAAATTTAAAACTTTTCGTCCAAATGGTTTCAATCCCAAATTATTCAGTCTCAAAAATTTCAGATTATGTCTTGGAGTTGTTCAGCTATCTTGTATGAGTAAGCCTGTATCCCAACTGCTTGGACCAATTCTCTCAGCCAGCCTTCTGTGACATCAGAGGACACACCAATGTCATGAGCAAGGAAAGGAGGGCTTTAAGGGCCTGCTCAGAAAAAAATATAAATGACACATGGCTTATATTGTACAACTGGATAAACTTGGAATGCATCAGATATTTAAAGATTGAAATCAACAGAATACTTAACCAAAATAAGTTTAATTAGCATATTATTCTGTGATCTAGAATCCAGGAAAACTTTCCTAACTCTAATTCAATGTCTGAAGGTGTAGGAAAATAAAATCATCTTGCTCTGTTTAAGTATGATAAACTTTTGCATGGAAAAAAATTCTGTTAGCAAAGTAAAAAGCAAAATGATACTTTCCCCTTGGGGGAGCATTTAGACCTCGTATGACAATCAAGAATTGGTACAACTAATACAGAAAAAACATGACAAGAGAACAGGAAAAAGCCATAGCTCTATGAAAAAATAACAAAAGGATTCCCAGAAAAAAATGCAATGGATTTAGATTTGAAATGATTTTTCTACTGCACTCAAAATAAGAGAAATGCATCGTCAAACTGTACACAGTAATTATTTCTTACCTATCAGATTAGCAAAATTCCGAAAGTTTAGCAACAAGTTTGTGGGCAAGTGAAAAAAAAAAGCAAGTGTTCTCATTGATTTTTTTTTAAGGCAAGATGGTACTACTCTTCTGCTGGACAGACTAGGTCAGAAAAATGAAATTCACATCATACATGGTATATCTTTAAATTTTTAAAAAATTATTACAGTAAAAGACACATTGTCATTCATCCCTCTCAAAGTCTTCACCCTTGTTTCAAAACCATATAACCCACTGTTCTTGCCACTTTCTGAAGCAGTTCTGAAAGTCTGTCCTCTTTCGTGTTTTCATATAGTGAATGTTGCTACTCAGTGCCATCAAACAGAAAGGCAGGCTCATAAAAACATGGTATGTCTTCATCCATCTGGCATTACGTGATTTCTTTTTTCTTTTTAATATCAATAGTTTAACATTGTAATAAAAGCATATCATAGGAACTTAGACAATGAAGAAACAGAAAAATCATTCACAATTGGCATTATGTTATTTCTGGTTCTTCCCCAAAGTCAAAATCATCATCAAAGGTAACCATTTTATATCTATTCAGGACATTGAGGCAGCCATGATAGCAGGACTAAAAACACCCATGAATGAGGACTTCCAGAACTGCTTCAGGAAATGGCAAGAACTTTGCCTTAAGTATGTTCAAAGGGAGACAGACTAAAGGACTATTTTAAGAAGGATTAATGTTAGTGTGTCTTTCAGTGAAATTTTAAAAAAACTTTAAGCATTCATTGTGTTTTTTTATCACGCCTCATACATGCTAAATGGAATTGCCCACTGGAAAAAAGAACAGCAACAAATTGTAAATTGTTTTCAATAATGAGGCCATTAATAATAATTTGCAAATGATTACACTGAGATCATACATGTACAATAAGATATAACAAGATGAATAATTGGGAGTTTCTGTGTGTGCATTTGGTTTTTTGAGTTTTTATTTTTGTACTGGTGTTAGAGTTCAAACCCAAGGCTGTGCACATGCTCAGCGAGTGCCCGATCACTGAGCTCCACCCCAGCAAATGGAATACTTGTTAGCAGTGTTGGAATCCGAAACTTTTGGCACAACTGAAAGGAGATACAGTTGTAAGATCAATTAATTTAAATAAAAATTCTGTACTCCTAAATCATAATCCGAAATAGCAATATAAACTCATGATATATTTTTTCCTTAAAAACATGTTTTCGAAAAAAAAGCATTGAGATGTGTATTGTATATGTACCAGTTCCACGCAATGAATGTAATCACTGTGTATTACAAACATGTACTCATAAAATTCTAAAAAAATTTTTTTAAATATACATTCTAGGTCTATGGAAAGACTTAAAAATCATGATTGATCCAATAGAAATGAGATCTCTGGTACCTAAGTTTTGTTCTGATGTGCTCCTTGAAGAAAGACCTGCATCTATGGAGATAATTACATGGTTTTTGTCCTTGGCTCTATTGATATAGTGTATTACATTAATTGATTTTCGTATATCGAACCATCCCTGCATCCCTGGGATGAATCCCACTTGACCAGGGTGTATGATCTTCTTGATGATCTTCTGCATTCTGTTTGCCAGTATCTTATTAAGGATTTTTGCATCTATGTTCATTAGTGAGATTGGCTATAGCTCTCTTTTTCAGTTGGGTCTTTCTCTGCTTTGGGGATCAAGGTGATGCTTGCTTCCAGGAATGAATTTGGGAGTATTGCTTCCCTTTCAATTTCATTGAAGAGTTTAAACAGTACTGGCAGCAGTTCCTCTCTAATTGTCTTGTAGAATTCAGCAGTGAACCCATCAGGGCCTGGGCAGTTTTTTTATAAAATGGAGTACTACTCAGCCATAAAACATGAGAAATTAGAGACATTTATAGCTAAGTGGATGCACATTGAGGCAATACTCTTAAGTGAAATAAATAGGACACACATGTATAAAAACAGAATAGTTTCTCTGGTGTGAGAAACTGAAAGTGTAAATAAGGACTAAAATGTATAATAGGTAATGTGAAATAGGAAGAAAAGGGGCAAAGGGGAAGGAAGTGGGAGGGCTAGGGGAAAGGATAGAAGGGAATGGGATTAATATGAGAAAATGGAAAAATAGGAACAAAATGTTTGTAAACAGGGAGGACTGGAGGGGTTGAAGGGAGGACTGAGCAAGGGTGAAAAATAAGAACCAAGAGACGCTATGTAAAGGTGCAAATTTCCAATGATGAATGTCATTATATTGTATACCTAAAATGTACCAATGATTAGAATGAATAATCAATAATGTAAAATAGGAAGAAAAGGTCCAAAGGGGTAGGGGTAGTGGGAGGGGCAGGGGAAAGGAAAGAAGGGAAAGGAAAAAATGATGAGAAATGGAAAAAATGGAAATAAAGTCTTTGTAAATAGGGAAGGGTGGAGGGTGTGAAGGGAGGGCTAGGAATGGGGAAAAAATAAGAACCAAGATGCATTATATAAAGGTACAATTCCCAATGAAAAATGTAATTGTGTTGTATACCTACAATGTACCAATAAAAGAATTTAATACAAAAAAAAAAAAAAGAAAGACCTGATTCTAGGTTTGAAATCCTGTTTGTGGACAACACTGGGAGATGAATAAGATGAACATGACAATTTTTTCTTATGCGAAAGTAAAGACTCCATCAAAGATGGCTAGGATGGCTACAAAAGGATTCAGCACCCAAGCTGGATGAGTTCCCACCAGGCAGAGAGGGAATAATTTTAGCATTGCCAACAAGGAGGATGATAAAAGTGGATTGAAACCCACCAAATAGCTTAAATCCATTAAGGTCATGTGATATTTCAATACAATCTTATTTGGTAATGTGATTATCAAGTTGCTAGTATCAAGATAGAATTGTTGATTTCATACCTAGAAAAATCTAGAGTCATAAATTAATGAAGGGAGAGGGCTCACGCCTGCCTGTCAGAGAAGCACTGTTTCTGTATGGCTTTCTAAACACCCCAAGAGATCTCTGATTCTATGCTGTATCCCATGCTTTGCATAACTCACACATATGCAAACACTTCTGTAAAAAGAATTATCTTTAGCATTCTTTGAAACTGCAAAATTCGGACAAGAGGCTCTCAACAGAACACTTGCCCATAATTTAGTGTGGCATGCAGGGCTCTGCTAGTCCCAAATAAATATCATTATTCCACAGAGAATCACTCTCTGATTGTCATTTAGATTGACAGTAAGCTTTAAAGGAACCTCTTTATTATTTTGTAAACTGGTACATAAAGGGAACATTTCAAGCACTTTACGTTTTTCCTATATAAACTGTGCCTCAGGAAACACAAGTATTGTTAAAGAAATGTTTCTTTATAAACATTTCAGCGAAGTAAATTATAATATCACTAATGTGGAGCCTAATAAATTAATGGATCTAAGCCAGCAGATCTCCAAGTTTTAGTCCTGAAAACTCTTTTAGGGAGATCAAAAGTTCAGTCTTATTTTCATGGCAATGCTAAGACATTGTTGCCCTTTTCGGTTTGCTAACATTTGTATTAATGATGCAAAAACGATGACAGCAAAAGAGCTGGTGCCTTGGCAGGAATGAAGGCGGTGGCACCCTGTGAGTAGCACTTATAGTATTCTCTACCTCAACACACTGCTGGGGGAAGAAACCAGTTTTAGTAAAGAATTTCCTTAATGAAGCAGTAAAAATCACTAATTGTACTAAGCCTTAGCCTTTGAATACTTTTTAAAAATATACCATGTAATAAAATGGGAACTACATACAAGGCAGATGTACTGTATCTTGACCTGCAAGAGTCATCTCCTTGAAAACCGCTTGTGTGTTCATTTGAGATGCTGGCTGACCTAGCCTGTTTTTTCACCTAATATCATTTTTTCATGTTACAAAATGACTGACAGAAAAATTACGATGATAAAGATTTGGGTCTTTGGCAGGTATTTTCTTGAAAATGAATGAAATCATTCTGATACGTCAAGTGAATAAGTAAGAGTATTTGTTGGCAGTTGCAAGGTTCAAGCTTTCAAATAAAAACTTGAATTTTGGCAAACTCATATTTGCTATGATGAGCTTGAGAACTTTCCAATATGCACAGGCTTTTCTAATAACTCAGTGATTATTAACAAATATTTTTCTATTATTGAATAATGGGATATTTCTACATTTTTAAGATCATATATTTGATGACTCAATATTTTCCAAATAATGTCACAAAATCATGCATGAGTAAGAGAGCCAATAAAAGAATAAGATAATTCTATGCATTTTAATGTAACAGAATGAAAAGGTTCATTAATGTGGTTTTAGATTTCACACTACAGCAAACCTTTAATAAACTACCATTTGTCAAAGAAGAATATTTACCAGTATCTGAAAAAGGTATTAAAGTAATCTTTCCACTGCAAACTATACATCTTTGTGAGGGTGAATTTCTTCATTATTTTAACTAAAGCCACACATTGCAGCAATTGAATAAAGAGGCAGAAAAGGGAATCCAGATGTCTTCTTTTCTTTTTTTTAAAGAAGATACAAACTGTTACTTAAGTTACAAAAAATACAAATTAACATTATATGGTATCATTTTTCACTTATCCAATTGCCTAAAAAAAATTAACTGATCATCTGCAACAATAGAAAACATGCAATAATAAAGAAAATAGAATATATTCTTAATAGGAATATAAATCTATGCAAATTTTCTTTTAAAATTAATGTTATCGGTGCACTTTTTGTATATATAATGATCATATTCATCATAGAGAATTTCTACTTGTACAAAAAATATCTTGATTCTTCTTGTTTTCCCCATTCCCCTACTCTCCCTTCA